>NC_074710.1:10892689-11192689 GCF_024334085.1 Lutzomyia longipalpis
ATAGTTACGGCCTCACCTGGTATTAGTGGCAATTGTTTTCTAGCAATCATAACAGTTTTTGATTTTTCTGAAAAATCAAATGTTATTACTTGTCTTTCAATTGGAACAAGATTGTTTGGAAGACTATTTTTTGTGAGGTAGCTCTGAAAGCGAGCTTGACATTTTAATTTTCTTCCTACTCTATCTTCTGGAAATTCTAGCCAAACAGTGTGAACTGAATTATCGGTTGGATTGAAAGTTATATGTCGAAGAGTACCAGTTGCACCATTAACTAGTCCATCTTCAACATCTATATTATTAATAACCATATACTTTATACCGATTTTCAATTTCAATTCATACATACATCCACCAGTTTTTTCTGGGTCTTGAATTGCAACTTTGGCTAGTATATCTTCTTTAGCCTTTTTATCTGTGGTATTTGATTCTAATACTTTATCTTTAGCTACTGATAAGTGAGGGTCACCAGGGAAATTTTCAATTTTATTATTATTGTAGCTTCGGACATGTTTTCGATAATAAAATAGCCTTATAGCTTCTAAGGGTACTTTATCATCATTTTCAACTTGTCTTGATTGAATTAGTTTTATGTCGTCTTCTGTCATTGTACCGTTAGCCAAATTATTTAGTGCTACAGTAAATGACAAATCATCTTTTTGACGCATAATTTCAGTCAATTCATAATACTTAAATTCTTCCCATAGTACATTTCGTTCTTCATAATCAACAAATTCAGCATCGGTATGCAATAGATTTTTCTCAAAAACGTATTTATCCTTTACAGGTTTCAATTGTTTCAAATCTCCTACAAATATGACAGATTTTCCGCCATAACTTTCATTTACGCCACATATTTGTCTCATTCTATTATCCATTTTAGAATTTATATTTGAACCTACCATAGATATCTCATCTACAATTAGTACTTTTACATCTTTCAATTTTGATCGAATTGTATTGGCTGCATCAGGTGACAAAGAGTCTGTGCATTTTGTATTATTAATTGCAAAGGCAGTATGTATTGTCATACCATTGATCAAAAATGCTGCTTTTCCTGAAGGGGCAGTTAGAAGTACTTTTATAGATTCAGGGTTACTACCTGGCAAATTATCATAGTACTGTGTTATGAGTTGATATAGGCAATTGATCACTTTGGATTTCCCAACACCAGCTGAACCGGAGAGGAAAATCCTTAGTGGTAAATTGCCAGTTCTTATACATTGGTAAATATACATTACTATTTCACGTTGTTTAACATTTAGTTGTTGCAAATTTTTACAAATATCTTCTTTTTGAATTCTTTCTGGGCACACATATTGAAATGCCTTTTTATTGCTAGTGGTACCACCTTTTTCATCGGGAAACATATCAATTTCTTGATCAGAATCCACAGGATTATCTCTTTCTGGGACATGATCATCATCATTTTCATTTTCTCTATCTCTTATAATTTGTGTCAATACACCATCATCGTTAAAGTAACAAAATTTCTTTCTTACAGCATTTATGGTTTGTCTATTGCTCATATACTTAATTCTACAGTCACAATCTTCAATTTCTTCTTTTTCATTTCGCCATGGTAAAAATAGCAAAACTTGTTCTCGATAATAATTATTGGGATCTTGAAATTCTTTATATCCCTTGTACATTACAATTTTTGATTTTTTTCTCATTCCATACTCTGTAACATCATCATCGTTTTCTTCTTCATCTGTTTTCTTTTTCATATAATAATCTGCTGCGTATTCAATGAGTGTTACATTTTCCAACTCATTATCTCGCTTACTATATTTATCAAAAATACTTTCAGCAAATATATTTTTGGAATTTTTATCCAATTTTTTTAGTTGTGCATTCGGTTTCAAAATTCTGACCCGTTCATTAATTGGTCTAGTATTAATTACAACATTTGATCTACTACATCTTGACATAGGCATACATAGACATGACATAGCAGCTTCTTGTGCTGACATAAATTTACAATTACATATACCATTACACATTTTGCACATTTTTTCTCTCAATGTAACATTTCCTTGCTTTTTAGTATCATCATTAATTTCTTTCAACATTTTTGATACTCCTGCTTCAGCTTTTGATACATAATCAGCAACATATTTAGCTAGAGCAAAAATTTCTACAACAAATTGTATATCCATATTTGATTCAATACACATTATTAGGGTTTCATTATAGGCATTTATATTTACTTCTTTACTTGAACGTTTAAGAAACATGCGTGAACGTTTAATATTAGATCTCAAAGCCATTATATATTCTTCTCTAGTCATTTTAAGTTTTTTCAAAATATCTGGGAAACTCATTTCTTCATGTTTATGTGAAAAATATGCTGTTAGATTTGCAATTTTTTGATAATTTTCTTTCATTTTTTCAGTTTTTTCTTCTTTTGCTATTGGCAAAAGTATTTCAGTTTTATCAAGGGGTGGAATTGGATAATTAAATCTACATTTATCTTTCTTCTTTTTATAGCACGTACTACAATGTATGTGCATTTGTCTTCTAATATATGGCAAAATTTCGGGGTCTTTATATTCGCAAGTAATTATTTGATCAATTATTTTAATTGCTTCTTCAAAAGATTCAGGATTACTCTCATCAATTTGTGGGAAATCATTTAGCCACAACAAAATATGTTGATGGGCACTTCCTCGCATTTGAAATTCTGTTCTTACAAAGTAATCAACTACATAATGTTTGCCAAAGGGACCTATTCTATTCTTTTCTTTTGCTGGATTAATTTGCAGCATTTTTATAATATTTTTACATTTTTCATCAAAATATCGTGCGCAAGTTACGGGATCATCACGAACTAGACGTGTTTTCATGTCTTCACTCAAGAACATACTTTCTTCAAGAGATAGATCCATTCCTTGGAGTCTAGCAAGTTCTTGAATGAGTTCTGGACAACGCGTTTCTGATATGGTTAGTGTCAAAAACAATGTAGGTTTCCCTAGTTGTTTTATCATTTGGAGAAGGAGATTCTTTTTCCATGCCCAATAAGCAGGTGTAAGATTAATAGTTTTTAGGAAATTATAACCATCATCATGTTCTCTAAGTTTATCCAAATATCCATCAGTAAGTGCATCATTTGCTGTCATATTTTCGACATTCTTACTTTTTCTCAAACAAACATTTACTGCACTAAAAATGGATCTTTGCATTTTTTCATTAGCTGAATAAAGAACTTTAGTTGGATCTGCGCATCTTCTATCTCTATTTCTACATTCAGCTTTAATGCGGTTTGAATATGAAATACTTTGATTTTCTATCTTATGACCTCCATAAATTTTTATAAATGACAATTCTTCCAAATTTTTTTCTGTACGTGAATAAACAGGACGTTTGTTCATGCCAGGGGCCATCATTTGAATTTGAGCTTGTTTTATTTCAATATCGGTCAAATTAAGAATCATTATATCTTCATTTATAAGATCAAATTCATCCGGTACTTCTTCAGGATTTTCTTGTTTAACTGAAATATTATTTTTCGTTACTTTACTTGTAATAATATCTTGAGATTTAGTTTCTGTTTCTTTTTGCAAATCAATAGGAAACATCGTTATAGTTTTTGAATTAAGCATGTTATACAAGTGTTTTCGCATTTCTTTAACATTATACGATATATTGCTTGGATTTAGATTATGAAGAAGGGTTACAGAATTAGCGATTGCATGTACACCGCATGATAAAGTATCATTTTGTTGAAAAGTCTTTTCAAATTTAAGTTCAATTTTATCATTTTGTATTGATTCTGGATATATAGTTTTCAAAAACGCTATGCAATCTTGATCGAGTCTTTGCAAAAATAGGGAATCATATACATATATTATGCCATTTTCGTGAAGGGTCGTAACATAGTGACCAATTTCATTTTCGTATTTTGGTTTCAAAAAGAGTATTTGAACATTTCTAAAATCTTTAGGGAATTTTTGTATATACTCTTCTTGTTGTTTAAGGGATTCAGCATCTATGAACAAAATATCTTGCATTACATTATTTTTAAATACATCATTTGCTTGATTCCAAAAATCATATATATGTTTATCTGTAAGATAACAATTTTCTAGTATTTTTTCTCTGTCATCTTCAGTATTTTTATTTTTAGGTTGTGTTTTAATTTGTGAATTAGTCATTAAAATATCTGTCATTGGTACATCATTTTGTTTTTCTAAATTTACAGGGAACATTGTGATTTTATGTGAACAGAGCATATTGTACAAATGTTTTCTCATTTCTTTTACATTGTATGACATATGACTTGGATTAAGATCATAGAGAAGGGTTACAGAATTAGCTATTGCATGTACTCCACATGATAAGCTATCGTTTTGTTGAAATGTTTTCTCAAATTTAATTTGCAATTTTCCATCTACAAGAGATTCTGGGTATATATCAGTAAGAAAATGAATACAATCTTGGTCAAGCTTTTGCAAATATAGAGAGTCGTATACGTGTATAATGCTATTTTCATGTAAAGTTGTTACATAATGTCCAATACCATTTTGATTCTTTGGCTTCAAAAATAGTATTTGTATGTTTCTACAATTTTTTGGAAATTTCTTTATATAAGTTCTTTGTTGCCGTTGCAATTCTCCTGCATTTATATAAAGGAGATCTTGCATTACATTTGTAGGGAATTGTTTATTGGCTAATTGCCAAAATTTTAATATATTTGTATCTCTTAGAATAGTTTCTTCCAAAATATTTTTTAAGTCATTTACATTTTGTTCTACAGTTGGATTATTATTTAATTCATTTGTTATTTGTGTCAAATCAATTGTGTTTTTAATTAAATTTTCTTTTTCTATTTTTTGTGTTTCCACATCATAAATATCAATAATTTTTTGGGTCTCTTTTTCGTAAATATCATCCAGTTTTTGTGTTTCCATATCATAAATATTAATAATTTTTTGTGTTATTTTATCATATACATCATTTAGTTTTTGTGTCTCAAGATCATATACATTAAATATGTTTTGTGTTTCGGCGTCATATATATTAAATATTTTTTGTGTTTCTTGATCATATATATTAACTTCATCATCTTTGGGGTCTACAATAAAATTAACTTCATCAACATTTTCATTAAGATTTACGTATTTTTCATCTAGTGTAATATTTTTTTCTTTGTACAAAGGTGTTGTTACCAAATATTTCATAGCTCTTATAATATATGGGGGCCTAACAGTTTGAAACATGTAGTGATTTTTATATTTTAAATGCCTTAGTAGTTTTACCTGAACGGTTTGCATATTATCAAACGTTCGAGGTAGAACTTGTAGCATATCATTAACTTCTACAGGAATATGAACAGTGCTTCCTTTCAAACTTTTCTGTGCATTCAAAAGGTAATGCTTCAATTCACGAATTGTCATAAAAGGTATAATTGGTGAACACATTCTCTCTTCAAGTTCATTCAATTCTAATAGACATTGTGGAATTTCTGGAAATTTAAGCCCATTTTTGGTTGCCAATGTGGGCAGTTTGTTTCTATTAAGAGAATTATAACATGTTGTACAGCAATAATCAGATATTTTACTTATTTCCTCCAAATAATTCTTATCGTGATATTTACATTTTTCAATCTTCAAAAGTTGAACTGAATGTTTAAAAAATAGTCCTTCACAAGATGCACAAACATAATTTGGAACCTTTTTTCGAGTTACATTGAAAAATTCTAATATTGTTTTACTTTTGTCTTTAATTTGAATTATTTTGTGTTTCATGTATTTACTTAACTTTTTCTTTAGAGGTTTTTTAATCATTTTTTCAAGAGATTTTGTTTTATTTTTTCTAAATTGCATAATTAGTTTTTCATATGTTTCTTTGCTTTTAGGCAGATTATCAGTTACATTATTTTTATCCTTTATTTCTCGAATTTTCTTGTATTTTTCTTTCAATCTTTTTGTGTTTATATTTCTTCTGTAAAATGTTATCAAACGTTTATCCTTAATTGATTTAAAATCTTCAAATATATTTGTTTTCTTGTTCATAGATTTTTTATATCTTAATATTTTTATAATACTCTTTATTTTAGCTCGCTTACGTTCTAGTTTAAGTCTTATTTTTCTTGCTAGATTTTCTTTTGCCCTTTTCTTTGGGTCAATTCTTTCTTTTTTGTGTCTATTTCTACGTTTTTCATTTTCAATATCTCTTTTATTTTTATCTGATCTTTCAATTTTATGTCTTTCTTTTCTTTTGTTATTATTTTTTAATTTCTTTGTTGGATTTAATTCTTCTATTTTACGTCTTTTAGTTCGTTTATAGTTATCTTCTTCTTTCTTAACTGGGTCTTTTCGTTCATTTTTGCGTCTCACTTTTCTGTTGTTATTATTTTTTAGTTTTTTCATTGGATCTAATTCTTCTATTTTACGTCTTTTAGTTCGTTTATAGTTATCTTCTTCTTTCTTATCTGGGTCTTTTCGTTCATTTTTGCGTCTCACTTTTCTGTTGTTATTATTTTTTAGTTTTTTCATTGGATCTAATTCTTCTATTTTACGTCTTTTAGTTCGTTTTTTGTTGTCTTGTTCTTTTTTATTCGGATCCATTCGTTCAATTTTTCGCTCTATCTTTCTTCTTACATTGTCTTTTTCTTTTTTAATTGGGTCTGTTCGTTCAATTTCATGTACTTTTTTAATATAAACTTTATGTTGCTCTCTTTTCCTTTTCAAAATATATTTACTCATTGAATGTTCTGTTTGACTTACAACTTTTGTTGAGCTTAGTGTGTTAGAAGTATCGTTTATTGAATTAATTATGTTTGTATTTGACATTGTGGTGTCAAATTGTTCACTCTTTTCACTTTCCTTTTCAATATCATTTTCTGATATTTCAAAAGGAGTGATTGTGAACCATTTTTCACCACTATAATTTTCATTACCATGAAAGAAATTGTATTTCAAAATATTATATATATGATCAATATTCATATATCCACAAAGGACTGCTCTACCTTTTTCATATACAATTTGACCAAATTCACCTCTTGAATGACTGTCGTATATATAAAAAAAATTGTCTTGTTTAAATATTGCTACACTTAAATTAGAACATGTAATTACACCATATGTGAAATGCTTAAAAAAGTATTTGAGTGAATATTCAAAAGATTTATATTCAAATTTTCCATAAAATTCTCCCTGCAATTCTTCGTAACATGATGTTATACAATTTAGGGTAATTTTCTTTCCAAACAGAAAAATGTTTTTGTCGTCTTTGTCTATAATATCCTCAGCATTCAGTAAACCTTCTTTCGTTTTATAAATATTTGTATTATAAAGTTTGTCTCCTTCGATTAGTATATTATTTATAAGTTTTTCATTCCAATTTTTTATTTCATACAAATGTGACGCAATTATTGCTGTTATGGCATTTGCCGTACATTGTTTATTGTTCGAAATAGGACCAAAAAGTGCAAAGTTATCTTGGTAGAAAGATCCTCTCATTAATATTTTTGGTTTTACAATACCTAATTTGTCAAAGTATTTTTTATTTTGAAATACATGTACTTTTTTCTTTTTAAATCCACCTCCATACAATTTTAGAGGTTTCATAATACGTGTTTGTATTAATTTTTTAAAATATATTTTTGTATATTTGTTTTTATTTTGTAAATGTGCTTTTGTATATGTGTGTTTAGATTTGTTTGAATGTTTTATTGTTTGTGTATGTTTGATTTTTTGATTTTTTTGATTTATGATCCCACAAGGGGAACTTCCCGACCACGAGACGATCGGGAAGTCTTCAGTTTTTAGGGCGCAACACAAATAATATGCTGCTCCTAAAATCCTGGCACCACAACGACCATTTTCGCCCTGAAAATTACAGAAAAATTGGCATTTTTGGGACAAATAAATGAAAAAAAAAATGTCGCAAATGATCAAATTTTATTTAATCACGGTTTCTGACAAAAAGTGGGCAATTTTCACAATTTAATTCACAGAATAGGTAGCAATTCCAAAAATATAAAAAAAATCATTTTTCTTTTAATTTTTTTTAATCATTTTTGTGCTTTAATAGACTTTTTCCTGATTAGAATAGAATATTTAATTATTACGACCGTCTTTCATAGGGCAATAAACCTAAAGACCTTAGCGTGAAATAACAATAAAAGATTAATTAATTTAAGAAAGATAATAAGCATATTAAGTGATTAAACGATATAATGTAATTCAAAAATATCATAAACATTTTTCCCAATTGTCTTAAAAAATTTCCAATTGTTCTAAAAAAATTAGAAAAAATCTATATAATAAATAAAGAATATCGCGTCCGTACAGCTCCGCATTTCTACACTAGTGAACCGATCGCAATTAAATTTGGTACAGAGGCTACTGATATCAAGTGATTATTTAACGGGTGAATTCAGCGCAATAAATCCCCGCGAAGCAGGGTGGGGTATATTGGAGCAAAGCGATTTATCCATGTTTATTAACATTTTCACTGAGAACTTTTAAATTAAAGAAGAAGAAAAGGATTAAATTTTGTTTCAGAAAAGAGGCTGTGTGGATGTCGACATGACATCCTGACCTGCTAAAAATTAAAAAGAAGAAGTTTTAGAAAAGTGCTTTTTCATTTTTTTAAAGAACATTTACATAAAACACTATGAAGAAAAGCCGGGAAATTGTTAAAAAAAGAGATGATACTAACTAATAATAAATTCATGGTTTCATGGAATTTCATGGAAGTTACTTTGTGAATTTTGTCATCTTTGTGCAACACAAAATATTTAGTACTTTTCTTAATTCTTTTGCCCAAATATCATTAAAAATAATCAAAAAAATTATTTCTTTATATGATTTCCTATTAAAATATCACTGATTTAGTGTAAAATCTTTTAATAAAATCACTTTATTTGAAAGAAAATTTGATTTACAATCATGTCTAAGAATTCGTGATACATTTTTATTTTAGAAAAACTTACCTTTTTTCTTTGACGAAAATGACTTTTAGCTGGCAGTCCTCCTTGTCCTGATTTCTCTTTCCTGCATCCCTCCATTATAATGCACTGAGTTTAACTACTTTTCTCACTTATTCACTGCTTTTTCACGCTTTTTCGCAACTTTTCAGCTGACTATTTTTCAATGTTTTTTGCTTTGACAATGAAAAAAAATCTTTGCTACTGCGATTCACTTTTTCAATGTTTTTTGCTTTGACAATGAAATAAAAATCGTTGCTACTGCGATTCACTTAAAAAAATACTATAAAAGTATGCGATGTAAAAAATTACAAAATTACAAAATAAGATAAAACTACGCTTATGAAGACTAATTATTCTACGTTAGAAAAAGTTTTTTTAATGTTTCATAATGTTATTAATCAAATGTATTAAAAAGCATGAAGAAATGATTTTCGGTAAAATTCATCAATTTGAGGCATAAAAATGGTCATATCTCTGGTTCTATAAGACCTACAGAAATTTCTTGACTAGTTTTGGAAAGGTCTTGAAATAAGCTATAATTTGGCATATATTTCAATGATTTTCAATGTCATATCTATAACACAAAATGGCAGATTTTTGTTTCACAAAAAGAGTTTTTCGCATTTTTCGTCCTGAAGGAATGGTTCTAGAGGTTTCTGATGTTCTAAAAAGTTGTAGATAATTGCAAAACCTTTAATTTGATACCAAATTGAGCAAAATCAGACAAGCGGTTCAAGAGATATGGCTCTTAGAACTTTTCAAATGCAAGAATTTTTTAAATAGCCATATCTTCTAAACGGCGACATAGATTTTCTTCATTTTCGGACTGGTGAAAGATATTGAGTCAGGCTACAACATATCAAAATTTAAAGGAAATCGATGATCGGGATTCGGAGATATTGCCTCTTAAAGTTAGGCAATTTTTGTTTTTGATTTTAGCGCCTCTTGCGGATGTTTTTGGAACTTGGAATGTTCTAGACAGTTGTAGGGCTTCTCAATACCTTTCATTTGATACCAAGATGGTCAAAATCGGTCAAGCCGTTCTCGAGTTATATCGAAAAAACACTTTTTGCTTTAGACCGCCATATTTGCTAAACCGCTTGACCGATTTTCAAGTATGAGTTATCGATGAAAACATCTCACTGAGCACTACAACATACTAAAATTTCAGACCTCTAGCTGTAAGGGAAGTGGTTGACAGTAGTTCAAAATGGCGGACGGCGGCCATTTTGGTTTTGAAAATGCAAAAAAATGAAATTTTACACCCACATTTCTATAGAAAACTTCAAACCTGAAGGCTCTATCTCTCACCGTTCTCGAGGTATAAGGCAAAGTTTAGAGTCCCGGACGGCAGGACGGCAGGACGGCAGGCCGGCCGGATCAAAAATTTTCCACCACCATTTTTGGAATGTGGGTTGTCTGAAACGTGCTCATACCAAGTTTGAGCCCGATCTGAGGTGGTCGGAAAATCCGACGATTACAATACTTGGTATGCCACGATTGTGGTATACCAACTAATTACGGAGATGGCAAGAGTTTACTGTTTATGTTGAATGCAAAAGTATGTTCCAATTCGTAAAAATGTAAAATTAAAGAAAATTTATCATTTTAATTTTAATATCTTGCAGTAGGATTCTTTTGTGGTAAATGAGTTTATTCGCTTCTTAATGCAAAAACTACGCATAATCATGTAGACAATTAAAAAATGAATAATAAATTCCAACAAAATAACTTTTAATTTTCAAGTCGGATCACTTGGGAAAACACTGCAATGATTTGCAGAAAAAATTATGACGTCATCGTTTGCATTTTTGGACAAATTTTTTTCGACACATCTCAGTTGACCCCAATGAAAATGTAAAGTCACTTTCGTGATTATTAATTCTATTACATATTTTTTGTTTTCTATAAAATTATTAATGTCACAATTTTGTATGAATGAATGTTTTTCTCACACAGTAACGAATAAACTCCTTAAAACTTTTTACGTTATTTTGTCATATAAAAACACATTTAAAAATATTCTCAAAGTAATTCGATTTATTTAATTGAATTTCCTTTTTTTCTAAATCCATATCCCAAGCTGTATACTCCTTATTAAAAAAGTTATTCTAATAAAGGAAATTTAATATAAGGTTGATACACCTTTTGCTTTAAAATATTGATTTTCTATTCAAATTACCATCCTCAAATGAGAGATATATACCATGATGGATGTTAGCGAGATCCCTTTCAAACTTCTCCATATTGTGTTGTCTTAAGATGGAGCGGAAAACGGAAATGATTTCCATTTGATAACTTTAGAACGCTTCTAAAAGCTTCTCTCCTCAATCCCCTATAGCAAGACTTTTTTTTTACCTCATTGTATCTCACTTTGTGCTTCTATTCTATTAACTTTCTAATACTTTTTTTGTGTGTGAATAGATCAATATATAATGTTAAGGGATTAGCAGTGTAGAAAAACATACATATAAACACAGTGGCGTCTATATAATCAGAGAGTCCATGCTGCGTGGCCCCATCTTCACAATAAAGGAGACACCACAAATTTTGTCTGGTGGTATAATTTTTACTCGTTTATCTCCAACTTGTTTCACCTGGTCCACTCTAGGTTAAGAGCATATATACACAGCAACATCACACATAAAATGTGAAGCAGTGGAGTCCAACCATTTGATAGCAAAACATCGCAGCGCACACACGGTCATTTCCCTTCTTTAAGTCATGTGTGGGTTTTATATATTGAGTGTTGTTGGTTCTGCCCATACAGTGAGCTAATTAGAATTGTGACCAGCATGAAGGAAAAAAAGCTACAAAGTCACCATTTAGGCAAATTCATATGTCAGCAGATATTTAATTATTAGCACGAAGGAAGTGAAGATGTTTTAATAATTGCACGATTATATTATTTAATTGTTTATATTACTAATTGGTGCTGTTTCCTCTCCTCAAGATCTGCACCTCTTTTCAACATACATTAAACTTATAAGTAGATACCTATTGCACATTATAATTCAATTGCAACTATATAGTTATAAAAGTATATAGATATGGCAATTTTTGCTTCAATTAAATAATCTCTGGAGCTGAATTGAGACTCTAGCTATCAATTACTGTCATTTTGTTTTTAATTTAAAAAAATTCAAATCGAAAACAAATAATTCAATCTTTTCCCGTCACTTATGCTAAAGAAAATAAAAAAAATATATGTTGCTGTTTTTTTTTATTTTAGAAAGAAAGAAAATTTTAAACCAACTAATTTTTAATAACTTAAATTTAAAATGAACCATAAGTTTTAAGTCAGCTATTTTTTAAATCAAATATAATTTGAACTTAATCTGAATTCAATGAAAATTCAAGATTTTTTCTCAAGATATTCTGATATTACACCTGTTGATTTAAACACAAAGTTTTCTTATTGCTACAAGATTGAACGTAACAATAGAAGAGTCTTTAACACCAATTATTGACCTCTGAGAAACTAGAAGTATATCAGATTACATTAAATTGTTGTTTGATAAGGTTACTTGGCTTTTGATGCATTTTGCTATGATGGTACAGAAGGATGATGAATTTTCCGTAAAGAACATTGTGCAACAATAAAGCATATAAGTAGAAGTTGACTATAGATTTTCATGTGAAATTAATCTTATTATATGACTTTCCTACAAGGTTTTCAACATTTGAGAGAATGTATGTTGCAATATGTTTCGACATTTGTACACAAATATGTTCAGATAAATATCCAGAAAATAATTGTAGAAAGAAGAAGAAGAAAATAGCGATTCACATTTTATTAAAAAAAAACTAATCATTTGAGAAATATTTAATAAAAACACATATTTGTGTCCATAAGTAAATTAAATTGTTCTAAAAGAACACTAATCATATTTTTTTCGTTCTGTTTATTTTTTCTATTTTTTTCATAGTCTTATTTAACGCAATAAATTTTAAATAAAAATTCAAATTGAGCTTCAGTTATTTTCATGCCTTTTAATCTAATTTTGCCGAAGAAAAAGCAGATTTTTTTCTTTGCAATACAAATACGAGAAAAGAACTTTTACATACCTCATGCGTAATTCATGTTCGGAAAATTCTTTTCTTATATAAGAAACATCATATCATGTAATAAAAATACATTTTATTCGACAAGTGCTGATACAAGCTGCGAATTATGCCCTATTCTATCGAATTAAATCAAGTAGATTTTCTCCTATATGGTATCCCTAAAACAAACATATAATGAATTTTATTTATTTTTAGATTTCGTCGAAGTTTTATATACCGGAAGCGCCAATTCAATTTTAAAGTTCATAATTGATTTTGACGATTTCCATTAAATCGAATGTTTTGACGGACACAGTACCCAATTTAGTTCTTCATCACACAGCTCATTTAATACTATTTACATTGTACATTTTAATGTCCAGTGAGCCGATTACACACAGGGGCAAAATACTCTCAATGGGCATTGAAGGAGTAGCTAGATTGTGAGTAAATGAAACCGATGTGTTAAATTGCCGTATGTTTAGATTTATAGCCGACAAAGTACTTGAGAAATTTTGGGTGAGTGGGTTGAAAAATGTTCAAAGACTTTAGTACTAATCGTGTGTAGTGTAATGTGTAATGAAGAATGATGTGAAGAAGGAGAGGCCGACTTCAGCGTGAGGTGGGTTAAAATACATAATACAGAAATATATAAGAACGCGGGGAAGAGTTAAGCAAAAAGAATAGGTTGTACACTTGTTTCCCCGGACTTCAAACTACCATGGGATGTACCTGTGTGACGTTGAGGCAAAAGGAAGTGGGGCAGGTTTGACGACTTGCTACCGGTTCGTCTTGAGAAGAGGAAATTATATTGCTCTTGTGTGTATAAAAATTGTAAGCTGAAGAAATCCCAAGCAACAAGATGGGTAAAATAATCCCAAAGAGATACTTCTTGGGGGCTCTCTCTCTCAACTATATTCGGCTCAATTTTCACACAAGAGAGTTTGACCTCCTGGAATGACGCTAGATCATGAATTATTGCTCTAAACTCCACCGGGTGGTGAGATAGAAATATATATATCTCGAATTTATATTAATAAGCATCGTTCTTGTGTTTTTGATTTTTTTAAGGCTTTTTTTCATGTCTCTCGTTGATCCTCTTCATCTCTCCCAGATAAAATATTGTGTCCACATGCAGAGAATGACTTTTAAATGGCCCCTAAGTTCTTTTGTAAATGAAAAGAAGGGCGAAAATTAAATTAGCAGATGTTTAATTAATATTTATATATAAAAAAATATATATTTGCATAATTATGGTATTATATTTCTTGAATATTAGGGTTTGGAAAGGATGTAATGTTGTTAAAGAAAATTTAGCATAAGTTAAATAAAATTAGTTTTTCACCAAATCTTCCATGATCATTGAAAGAGATGGGAATTATTTTGAATGGGTCATTCATTGAGCAATCAAAAAAAATCTAACTATTTTCCCATTTCCCTCTGGATTTTCCCGATAAAGTTTGCTAGATTTTTTTCTTCAAAATAAAGTAAAAATTTTTAAATAAATAAAAACATCCCGCATTAATTTTTTCAGCTATTTACCCATTAAAAAACTTTTTAATTATCAACTAAAATGTTGGAAAAATCTCTTTCATGAAAAATTTATTTTTTCTTTACCATGAGCATCTCGATTCTCGATGGTAAAAATGTCATTTAAGCAGTTTAATGAATACAAGAGCATGCGAAAAATATCTCCAAAACCCATAGAGATTGTGAGTAATATGTATGTATATGTATAGGAGCTTAAAAACATAAAGAAGATCCTTTCCCCTGCTGGGGATTCAGTGCTGCGCAAAATTTGTTCCTGCGCCCTTTTCTTGTTGTTTCTTTTAGGGTTCATGAACAGACCATCTGCGGGAAGTTGAAGAAAAGTGAGTGGAACAAGAGAAGGAGGACATGGGAGCTCATGCTGAAGTACTACTCATGTTAAAGGGGTTTGGTGTGCTCCCAAACTGGCGGGAGAGATTAAAAGTAGATTGAAGAAATCTAATTTCACACGAATGAATCTTTGCAATAAATCCAGTGTAGATTTGTTCTCTATAAAACATATTATACTGCTCTCGTTTTTTTTCTTCTTTAACGTTCTCCCACTCTGACTCATTGAAGTGAATTTTTTTTTCTATACTTCTTCTTTAAAGTGTCTTCAGGGGCCTTCTTTTTATATATGCACATCTCCTTCCATACCACTAAAATGTTAATGCTGAAATATAACAAGAGCCAAGAAGAGAATATAATGGCGCTTTGTTGGAATAATAAACTTCCTGTCCCACGCTAAATTATCCCCCCGCGTCGCCACCATCGCCAAAATAAAAAGTACTATCCCAACTATTGTTCCACCGCAATACATATTGTGGCAGCACCGTGTGGAATAGTGGAAAATATATTTTCTTTCACGGATCCCACATATATACACATAGGTATACTATAGGTATTAAAGTGTTAAAGAACATTTTAAATTTCAATTTGGGGTTGTTTCTCATTCGGTGATGTTTTTGCAACAAAAAAAGAGCATAGCGAGCGACTTTGCAAAATTCGCATGACAATTTTCATTTCCTTTTAGCATTTTATTTTCATAATGGGAAACGAAAGAGAGATCATGCTGTACGAAGAAATAAACAACGTAAAAGATGAAAAGAACTTCAGACTACAACATATGTGTCTTCCACATCACATCAAAGTATTAGATCAATTTGTAAAAAAAAAAGGAGAGAAATGCAAAATTATTTTACGATAATAAAATATCCATCCAAAGAACAACAGCCACCAGAAGTGCAAGAGAGAAAAAATTAACACTGAAATAATTGGTTACACTTGAGAGCTCAATACTCTCCTCCTCCTAGGAGTCGAAATCACACACTACATACGTATATATATATGACAAAAAGAACACACAGAATATTATCTTATACATAATGCATTAAGTAGTTATTACACATTTTATAAGCTCCTAATATTTTCCCACGATTCCATTTTTTTCCCTGCAGCTCTCTTGATTTTCTTCTTTCGGGCCTTTCTTGTGTACTTATATATTTTTCTTCTGAGAATACAGCTGAAAATTTTGTTAAACACACAGACTCATTAATTGCGGAGTTTGTATTAAAATTTTAAATGTTCAATTCTTCTTCCACGGATGAACCTCCTGGGACTTTTGTATGAGATTTTTCTCCTTCTTGTTGTTTGACAATTTGTAAAATGAATTATATAACATAATTCGCTAGACTAATTTTTATTTCAATGAATGAATAAAAGTATAAAAGCTCCAAAGAAACATTTTCGAGGTCTTAAGCGCACAATTTTATTTATTTTTAAAGAACTGTCTTTTTTTAAGGAACTATCTTTTTCTCAGAAGGAAAAATGTAGAAGAGATTTTCAGAAGAAATTGGATTGGCAAATAAATAGCCAAAAGGAATTTATACACTTTTATAATATAGGGCAACATAAACTCTTATTATAGGAAAACAAACAGGATCTTATAAAGGAAAAAAAGAATATGAAGTCTCCAAAGAAACTTTTCATTTTCCACCAAAATCAGCTGGAGATGAAAAGACACAAAAATTTACCCAAAATTCAAACAATGACAACACTATTGATGTTTTTTTCTGTTTATAAGCATTAAACATTTATGCTAATTCATTGATAGTTCATTATTTAGTTGAAATATAATATTTTAATGCTTTATGCATTGAAAGAGACAAAAACGCAAAAAAGGACGTCATTGTAGGCATCTTTGTGCAAACCTTTTCCGGATTTTCTTAGCAGCTGATCTAAAAAAGAAAGAAAACTCTTTTTGGTGCTTTCTTGTAGTTTTTTTTTTGCTTTTCTTTACACGTGAACCGATTGTTACCTCGAAAGAGGTCATAGCCAATATAAAAACGAATAAACTCCTTGAGGAAAAAAATTGTTTAGAGCATCTTATATAGGTTACGTTGTCTCATACATTTATTATTGAGAGTTTTCTTGTGAGTACTGCATACATTTAAAATGTAAATGTTTAAGTTTTAAATGTCACAAACACCCACGCTATAATACAAAATTTACCATCTCTTTTACACAACTATACGTTCACAATAAAAATATATCTTCCATGTATTTCTTTATTTAATTTTTTTTTATTAAAATTTGAGACGAAGCTTCATCCAAAATTTACTATCATTCTATTTATGAAAAATGTCTGTGCCAATGGAAGCGAAAAAGTATACAAAACTGTCGTTTAAGTTGGCATCCAATTAAAAATAGGAGAAGGAAAAAAGTTTTATCCACTATAAACAACCACATAATACCATGATGCCAAGTTTTCGCGCGCCATGCTTGATTATTGTGCGACATAAATAAAATTGACCCCAAAAAAATATAGGCATACAATCCCATTTGCACAGCATTAAAACTACAGACTTGATGGAAATCCACATGGCCAGACATCATTCATAAAACTTTTTGGACAAAGAATGGTCACAGAGGAGACTCGGAAGATTGACGTGTTGAGCAAAAGAAAAAAAAACATAATAAGAAAAAGTGGTCAAACTTCACGCCTACACATTGATTGCACCGTCGTATTACACAACATTTTTTTTTCAGGAAAATGAATGAAATTTAAATTAAAAGCAGCTTTGAGGTGAAAAAATCTTCAACCTTACAAAAGATTTAAGAGGGAAAAAAACAGATGCAATTGTAATGAAAGAGAAGAAATAAGGGTATCAAATTGGATAATAAATTGAAATTTCCCCGTGAATGGCATGACAACCCTCCCGTGTCACACTAAATATTTCTCTACCAATTGACAATTTTTTGGGTAACTTTACGCTCATTGTCGATTAAGTGTTGTTTCAGAAACTTTAACTGCTATTCACTTTGCCGTGACATTTTATCCCCTTCATCATTTGATGGGGACTTTGATGGGAACTTTTTCGGGTAAATAGCCTTCTCTCGCAAGTTTCACCGTGTGTACTCACACAGCTTTTATTTATGCTCCTTTATACCCTCTCCCGATATATTCTCAATAGGAAATTATATACCTCACTGTGGTCCAATATTTTTCACACGCATTTATTATAAAAGTTTAAAAAAAATCACATAATTTCCTCTCTTGGGGGGAAATTTAAATAAATTCGCACAATGATAAAGTGAGAACGAAATCTTCTGCATAAGACATTAACGATAAATAAGGTGGAGCATATAAAGGAAAAAACCAGTTCATCGATGATGACGACTTATAATGATCCTGGGAAAAAGAATCATGTAATGTGCAACCTTGTACCTTATAACACCAATTACACATCATATACACAATTTTGTGGCAACATATTTTTTTTATTAATATATTGCCAGAGTATGCAGGTAATAAAAAAAATCATTATTTTGCTAAAGTTTTCTTTCATTTATAGTCCAAAATTTTGATACAAATAAAGTATAAAAACGTTAGAAACTAATAATTAAACAACTAATAATTTAAGCTTTAACCCTTAATTTGTCAATATAATATATATTTTTTAAATAGATGTCATATAGAGAAATTATTTTTATAATTAAAAAAAAAGAACCGAATCACACATTATAAAAATCAATAAATGTGTTGAATTTCTTTGAATTTGGTTAAGCTTTTTCGTCTGGAAGCTTTTGCTTTTTTTCTCTTCCCAGAAACCCACAAAAGTGTATCAACTAATTACTTCTGCTCGAATCACCCTGATTCTGCGTTTTACAAAGTTTATTGATAAAATAAAAAGATATATAGCATGAAATATTATATGTGTGAGGTAAATATGAAATGCTCTTTATGCTAAATTAATATACATAAGCTAGCAAAAAAGCTTTCAGATATTTGACATAAATAGCATGTGTTTCACTGGTTCTAATTAGAACTTTTTCACTTGACTTTTATTTATTTTTTATAATTAGATTTTAAGTTTTTTTCTTTTTTTTTAATCTTTCATTTATATTCAAAAGGAGTTTATACGTTTGTATATGAGCCAAACAGTCATTTGGGAAAATGAAGAATTACAGCAATAAAAAAATAATCTCTAAATGAACTTTCATCAGTAAAACAAATTTAACAGTCATTGGCAATATTAGAACACATAATACAAAGAATATTTTCCAAATAAATCTTCTCTCGCGGGAACTTAAACAACGACACAAAAAAAAACTCCTGAGAGTGAAGAAAAAAAGTTCGTGAGATTGCGGTTGGAAAGCCATTATAGGTTCACATGTGAAATCAGATTGAATGGCTTCTTCTTCTTTATTATACTCTATGTATATTATTTTCATGTTTTATCGATAATGTTGTTTTGACCTCTGTCTCACTCACACACGCTTCAATGGCCGAATCAACCTGCTTGGCACGGTATTCCTACTCGCGCGACTCTCCCATGTATGATCAACACGATGTTTGGGCTCTTCATTGAGCTTCGTGTTTGGTGGACAAAGATCGCCATATGATCATGTTGTGATTGCTATATACAACATGAGAATATAACCACTTCCGAATTGGAAATACAAACAACGTACATAAATGAGGGGGCATACAAAGGGGAAAGGGGGCAACAGCAGTAGCAACAGCAAAAAAAGACCTCCTTGATATACAGACATGAGCAGAATGATGTGAATATTTTTTTCTTCTTCTTCCACCATATATATTTATGTACTGCTGTTATGCTTTCAGCACACCAGAACGGAAATTGCAATAAAACACTATAAAAGGCGGAGAGTAAGAAGGTAAAATTGATTTCACAAGATAACTGCATCATTTTGCCATCGAATCCTTCGGAATAAATCCAAATAGAGCTAGCTTTCGGCATGGAAAATGGGATATATTTAATCAAAAAGAAACAGAAAATCTTGGCTTAAGATATCTACAACTATTGCCAAGAGAAAATCTTATTATTATTCTTTTATTTTTGCAAATGGAAATTCAGAGAAATCAATAAGCCAAATGAGTTGAGGGGGACACTAGGACAATTCACATTTGCTTTGCTTAAAAACAAATCTTTTGCGTATAATTAGATTTTTCTATTTTAAAACTTTTTATCATAGAATAAACCTTTATTCTAGCAGCGTCAAAGAAAAAAAAATGATTGCGAATTAATTGCTACACTAAAATATTTTCTACTTTATTAATATTACTGTTACGGACTTCACATGAGTTTCCTCGGCATTTTCTTAGGAGAACATTCACAAAAATCTCGTGAAATTCAACTTACTTTCATAAATTTCCCATGGGAGACAATTTGTGAAAGTATAACGGTCAAAAATGAATTTGAATTTTTCTTTTTTACAAAAATATTGATTTAAGTTCTTTTATGCAACATCCTTTCACTCATGCAGAGAAATCCTCAGTTGCCGTAGACGACGACCCATTGAGATTTTGGATTATGTCCTTATAGTCAACATATGTGAAATATTATTTTAATGCGTCTGACTTGAATATGAAAATGTTTGTACATGTAAAACGAAGTGATATGAAAATCTCTCCTCTTATCAATCATCATACTTTTTGGAGAGAATCGTATGTTGTACCAGTTCGTGCTCAAATCATTCTTTGCTATTACAATTTTTCACCTTGTGCTGTTGTGTATACATCTATCACGTGTGAGCGTGCAAGGAGGCATAGGAAATTGTATATATGAACATATGTATATGCTATATATATTTTCTTACCTGTGCTATGTATATTGTTACACAATATATATAAACTTCAATTGAAAATCACTGATCCGTTCATCCGGTGACCTGTTCTCTCCACTTCTTCTCTTTATATCGTCTTCTTATTATGATATGGGAGAAAATATAAACTACCTATATATTGAGAAGGAATATCCACACAAGGTGTTACTTTTCAGCATTCAGTGTATTTGTATATATAATATGACTTTTTTTTTCATCACCGTTCCCCAACTAAGCAACATTCAAACTTATATACGTTTTTTTTCGTATGGGAAGATCTACACGATATGCGTGGCGGGAATATCTGCATTATGAACTTCATCTCTCTTGCTTGGTCTTTTCCATTCATATTGAATTGAGATTGTAAGAAGTAAAAAAAAAAAGCTTCGCATACAACTCAATGTTGAATTCATTCACACACGTGTGCTCCGCAGAATAGCACCGTGTGTGCACAAAAAAACGACAACACGATCATTGCGGATGGAAGGTGGAAAAGGGTGGGGAAGCAGGTAGCACCAGTGTGGACATTAATAAGCTCTGCACCGGGAGAGTCGTGTGGATGAAGATCGAGCAAAAGTGCTATGGAATCAACAAGCAAAGTGGAAGTAGCAAAAGAATTAAATCAGAAGATGCGGAGTTTGAGAAAAGAGTTCATTCACTGCTACGATGATCTTTTCTCGGCTCGTTTTGGAGCCAAGGCATATACAATTCAATTCATACAAAACATAAAAAGTTGGTCGATTGGTCCGATATATACACGTACATATATGTATTATGTATGTACATAAAATGACAATGTGAAAACATCAAACTGATCTCATTTATTGGAGTTTTGCTCCACGCACTCAATGCAAAGAGATTGTCAATTTCACGCTGAAGTTTCAACTGTTATTTATTTCAATAAAAAATTAATATAATACAAACGGCCGGGGCTAATTGAATCACTTGCATCGTAAATTAAATTAAATTTTTTGAAACGATGTTTAATGTAAGAATGAATATCTAGAGACATTTTTGAAGATCTACTAATTACGTCGATTTAATTATAAAAATAAAGCTACATTATATTTAAATCCATAATAGTATATAATTGATTACTAAGAGTTTCAAAATTTCTACAAATGGCTTTCAAAAAAAGCACAAAAATGAAAAAAAAAAAATAAAGAAATACAATAAGAACACGGAAATTGAACAAATTGTTCTGAGAAATTTTTAAAGGCAGGAAATTAGATATGAAAGTGACTTGATAAGAAAATTGATTCATATTCTAAATAAGGATAATAATGTGAAATACTGAAATTGCAAAATCAGTGAAAATAGTCCAAAGTTTGGGTAAAATCTACAACATTTATTAATAATTTCTCATTAATTAAAAAATCAATAGCCCATGAAGTTTACTTACAATGCAGCCCTCGATATATCAAATATAACATCATCAATTTGCAAAGCACTCAAACTTGACGATATATAAAACACTTTAGTTTTTTTATTACGGCAAATTGTGGGAAAATGGCTTAATCCAACATTTTACACTAGTTTATTATTTATTATTTGAAAAGTTTAAACCTTATAAGACTCTTAAGGGTTCGTAGAAGGTCGAGTGAAAATTCAATGATACGGGAGGACAAGGTGTACAAAAGCTTCACAATATTGCTTTACTCTATTTACCTGATGAAGAGGGAATAAAGCCCTCGAAATGTTGAGTTTAAAAGCATAATTGTGAAGCCCCTGTAGGACTCATTTCATTTTTTAATGATACCTACCTAAGTATGTTTGAGAAAATAAAATAAGTAAATTTGATAAACCACTAAGTATTCTAAAAAGTACGTAAACTTAATAAAATGTTACATATTTTAATATAAAATGCCTGTTTATGTTGATGCTGATATGTTGCAAAACTTTTAGAAGAGAGGGTTAAGTGCAGACGAAACTTACATTATTATAAAATAAATGTGTGTGTTGTAGATTTATTGAAATTGAATGTAACATTTGCAATCATACTCATTTAATATCTCTTTGCTATTTATTCATTAAAAACATATCAAAAGGGATGTTTGCGTGAAGGCAAACACACGCGACAAGAAGAGATAAATATGTATGTGCTATATGTATGAATATGTGAATAAAGGGATTTGTTTGGATCATATAAACCCCCATGAAACTGATACAACTTTCTAATGAGAAATTGTTGAAATTGATAGCGTAACATGAAGATATTTTCTGTTATCTACTCGCTTCAATTTTCAAACAAAACTTTTTGCTACCCATTTTTTGTTCACCTCTGCCCCTTCCACCCGCTCCTTAAATGTATATACATAAGAATGTTTTAGTCTATGTGAAAGTCTAACAGCAAGGTTAAATTTTCAACAAAAATGAAGAACAGAAAAAAATTGTTGTAAAGTCCATCAAACTGAAACAAGTTCTCAACCCTACCATTCGGCAAAGTATGCTTGAAATAACACTCCTATATAACCATAAGATGGGTGGTATATATGGAGAGAGTAAAAAAAAATTAAATGACCTCAATTGTTGGAATTTTCTTGAAGCAATTCTTATAAATCACTTCAAAAAGTTATGCACTTGCAGAAGCAATCAGTGATAAATTTAATTCTCAATCTTACACACAATGTTGTAATATAGACTTCTGATATGCTGGTTATAGCACACTTGAAAGCATTTTTTTTTACTCAAATGAATAAATTAAATATTATAATAAAAGATCTATAAAATGAAACTAATAGATGACAATAAAAAGGCACATGGGCATGTAAAAACCAATAAAATTGTTTGATATTTCAGTGTTTTGATATACAAGAATGACACCTAAGCACAAGAACAGAATTTACTTCTAACTCGTAGTAATTTATTTTATAAAACTTTATATAACATCTCTGAAAATTATTCTACTATATGAATTTGAAGACGAATTCTTAAATAATATATAATGACTGTTGGATTATTCATTAACTAAATGCGTTTTACAACGTTACAGAGTTATTTTTGTTATTAAATTTGTAATAAATGGTACCAAAAAATACTGAAAATCAAAGAGCTCTTTTTAATAAAACGGATATTGATTTTTAAAAAAAATCACCACATGAACCAAAAAATCTTTTTGTTTTTGGAAATGAAAATGGTCGGTATTCCTAAAATTAATTTGATTGTTAAACAAAGCTTTCATGTAATATCAATGAAAGCATAAATTATGTAGGTACGTACATATATACATAATTACTATATTAATACATAATTTATGATCGAAAAATGTAATACAAACAATCAAATCTCTTACCTAAATATTTTAAAAGGAATTGAGCTCATTACAAAGTCATCAAAGTTAAGATTTTAAACTTCATTTTCTCGTATCAAAAGATAAATTGAAGTATAGAGATATGAATAATTTTGAGATAAAGAAAACTAAAACTTTTAAAGGAGCTTCTGTGGAATAATATATAGCTAGACTTATAGCATAAACTACATATAATATTAAAACTTTATTCGGATATATTTAAAAATTCTGACGTGGGTGTTTATACTTCCTTGTTGATCCGGTCTTCGTCAGTGGGGGGTTTTCTTCTTAACCAGGAGTTAAAAGGAAAAACTTAATTTTCGGATAAATTTCGGATAATTCGGATAAATTCTTAATTTTAAAAATTCCAATTTCTTTACTCAAACAGGTTTTCCGCGAAAGGGTTAACTTAAAGAGGTTGGCGGTATTGGAAAATAATTTTATTTAAAATTTAAGGGATAGAATGGTCCTAAAACGTTACATTTGAACAATCCTCTCCTATTATATTATGTACTTGTGTTTTGAACATCATTCTTCCACAATAGTAGGGACCTACATATATATTTTAAATGCGGTATTTTTGTGATCAATTTAATATGTGTCACATGGTAATTTTAGCTTATCATGTTTCATGTTTCAATTAGATTCACTGAAAGGCGTTACCAGAATGTGAGACAGTAAATGTGAATGAAGAAAAGTCTCCGAAACATTAATAAATAACTCAATTATACGTATATGTAGCAAGTAAATGCTCTAAAAAAAACAAAGAACTTCATAGAGCTCTTTACATGTTATAATTTTGGGTGAAAAAAAAGAAATAAAAATAATGTAATTAATAGAAATTATATTTTATTTGTCATAATGTGAATAATGACTGTATTTCTGTGGAATTTCTCAATTGACTCTAATTATCGTGGACGATCATTTAATTTGTGAAAAGTTACAATTAATCTTGGTTAAGTGGTCGTCTCATTGCTTACTCCCTCTTAATCTCTCTCTCTTTCTCATCCACTCAAATTTGTGTTTGGAAGATGAAAAAAATATATACCCTGAAATGATTCTTTTATGCGGTTTTTCTTGCTACTTTATTTTTCCTTCTTCTTATTTCAAGCTTCTCACTCTACCTCCCTGTTAATGCCCAATTCCCATGAAATCCACCTACTTATAGCTTTGTCTTTGTCTCCGACTTGCATTAACTTCTGCTTCCTCTTAACATCTCGTATTATAATTAAGCCAGAGTGAAACATTTTTAATCTGTTGACGCGACATTTGAGCCACTTGATTGTATTTTTATTTGTCGCCCAGACACTCTCAATGAACAATATACTTTTTTAAATTAAAAGAACAACATACACTGAATAAAATCGTAAGGATCGCTTTTAACTAAAATTCAATTCTGGTTAGAAGTTCCCTTTAACTCTTCCGAAACAAAATAAATTAACTTTTTGAAATCGATACATTTATACCTACATAACATATATGTATATTTTTTTAATAAACTTATAAAATTTCATTATTTTACAAACAGTATATTTTGCAAAATTGTGTAAAGCAATTTAATTAATACGCACACCATATCAAATGTAAATAATATTTCTGTTTGATAACGAATAAATATTCTCTATTGTCCTGACAAAATATTTACACACTACACAGTGTATATAAGTACACTCTCTTTCATGTCAATAAATAGCAATTAATATGCTCAATGTATGAGTAAATTAAAAAAGTTATTAATATACGTATTACTTTGGCATCATTAACTTACCTACAAAAATCATGCTTCAATTGTTTGGCAATTTAAGGGTTAGTAAATTCTTGAATTGTAAGAGGAGAATTCTGTGATTTAAAAAGCTACGCGAAACATCTAAATATATGCAATGTATGTATTTACTTAAACTCTTCCCAATAAACGAATTAAAACTTGTTGAAAATAATAATGAAGCATAAAGGTGTAAAAAAAAATTAACGAATAAGCAGATTAATTCGTCTTCAATGAAGTCTCGGAGCTCTCTACGACGTAATAATTTTTATCGCATCGGTGGTTCAGTGGTAGAATGCTCGCCTGCCACGCGGGCGGCCCGGGTTCGATTCCCGGCCGATGCAATTGATATTTTTTATTGATGAAAATTAGTATATAACTCATTGTATTTTTTATCAGACAATTTTAACTTTTAACCTTGACACATATCAGAAATCTGTGAAATATTTTCCAGAACGTCAGATTTTTACAAAAATCTGAACAATATCTCGAATACACCTGCTCTTCACCCGAAATTACTTAAAATTTAATTTATTTCTCATAAAATAACTTTGAAAACCTCAAGAGAATAAATAAATAGAGGCTGGTTATTCTTAACACAAATCTACCTATTCCCTTCCTATCTCAACTTCCCTCACATCAATTCACTTTACTATGCTTTGTTACCTGTTGAATAGCTTTCAGTTTCCCTTTAAGATGAACAAAAAATCTTTTGATGTTACAATTAGTTTTTAATTTTAATACAATCACTGGAAATAATTCTAATTATCACATCTGAATGCGCAATTAAGCTATTTTCCAGCGTGCCAAAAGACCAACACAGTGGGTGCAATGAGGGATGTATTGAATAAAGCGAAATATATAATGTATATATAGAATAATATTTGAAAATTCTCGCAATGCATAGAGTGATTGCTAATGAAAGGAAGTAAAATGGAAAACTATTAATTAAATGCCGATGCAAATTAAATGCTGATGCAAATTAAATGCCCTCAATGAATCCTAGACAGAAATGCTTTTTTTTTAACGCCGACTTTTGTAAAGTACATCCATCGCTGCTAAAAAGAAAACAAAACAAATGGAGGCAGAGAGAAAACGCAATTTATGCATATTCCGTACAAGTATACTTAACAAAAATTCATTACCATTGATTGGTATTATCGGCAAAGAATGGAGCGTGCGAATATACACACAAAAAACCTTACGTGCTGCTGTGGGAGCATTTGAATGGAGCCAATTTTAGAATGAAAAAAAAATGTATGAGATGATTTGATTAAGTTTGTGCTTTTTTTTCAGAAAGGACTTTACTCGTACCAATATGGTCTTAACTCTCATTTTCTCACATAGAACATAGTTTGCAGGACACAGCAAACATTTACTCAGAAATGCAAACAATAACGGCATCAATGTGTTTTCAATCCTTTTACGCTTTAATAATTCATTGATAATTGTTTAGAAGGTATTTTTAGGCTTCATATTGAAAATTTCAAAAACTCCAAAGATGACGTCATTATTTCCATTTCAAAAAATTCTTTGCTGTACTCCCACTTTATCCCAGTTGAAAATGACAACTGATTTGACTTCCTCATTCTTTTTCAATTTTTTACAAAATTTAGCATATCCTGATTGTTTCCTCAATCGTTAGATTTTCCTATATTAAATCGAATAAACTCCTTTTTCTGTTAGTAAGAAAAATCTCGTTCTTATGTTTCTACCATATTCCTCAAAGAACTGTTGATTGTATAAAAGCTTCGTCGAGAATTCAAAATAATTTTCACGTAAATATTTCAAAGTCTCTGCAATCGTCAAACCCCCTTATTTTATCGCTAAGTGTCTCCCTTTTCCTGACTCGTCAGACTTCTCGCCTGTGTATATGTTTATATAATGTTGCAAAAAGCAATCGTTTGGGGGTGAAATCGGGGAAGTTTTTAAATTATCATCACATTTGCCTTACTATATACATTGTACTATAGTATAGTACCATGTTGAATGTGCACATAATATTTACTTAAAACATCCGCCTTCTCGACACACACACACACACACACACACACTTTTCACATCCCTTCAATCAACATCCCCCAAAGTATCTATATACAAGTGTGATTTTCCACATATTATAGTATAGTATATTTTATAAACATATGTAGTGCATTTACTATGTGGAAATAGAGGAGTAAAAGATTGAAGATAAACAAAATGAACGGAGCCCATAAACGACAACAAAATGGAAAATAAACAAACGAAAGCTCCCTCATCCCTCCACCCCAGCGCGCGAAGCACATGAAATGCCACCCCTCTTTTTGTCATTTTCATATTACACCACATTGTGCCGCCTGATGATTTGTTGTGTGTTGTGAATGTTGAGCTTGTGTGCGGGTGTCATATGCGAATTTATGAGCATTAACTGAAAGTAAAAGGCACGAAAAAAAATTCATACACAATTCCTTCACCATAGTGAAAACAAGATGGAGATTTTTTGCAGCCCTCTTCACGGAGCATTTACGCGCGTTAAATTGCAATAAGTCAATTACATATTCATTTAAGAACATCTTCTAGCTTTTTTTTATTAAATTTCATGTATATGGTAGGGTATGGGGCACAAGATTAAATTTTTAAAAAAGTGTAGTAGAGATGTATTCAATTCACACTAACTAAAAGAAAGCTTTTTAAGCTTTTATTTTTAAAGGTATATAAATAAGACAAAATAGATAACAAATTTCAAAGAAACTTCAAAAAGATTCAATAATTAGATTGACTTGTGATATGCAACAACACTAACATATAATAATTATCTACATATGAGAGCTATTAAAAACTCATATTTTACTAAAGAGAAACGGAAAAACAGAGGAAAACCCCATACGTTGATCCATATTGATCACAATCTCTAAGGGAAGCCGCTCTACAGGTGCCTTCAAATCAATGTGTAGGGTACTCGTTCATGACCACACAATTTACAAATCCTATACCTACAACATAAAGCCCTATTTGAACGTTATATGTATGAATGAAAATGCATAGATTATGCTATAGTCAATTTTCTGATTTTAAACCTTAATACACCCACAATATATTTATTAATTTATGGACAAAGAGACGATGAAAATGGGAGGAAAGGAGAATTATATTTTTTTTCTTGAGTAGCATTGAATTTGTGTGTAGTTCACTAATGGTTGACGACCACACAGTCCAAATATCGCTGCCACTTCTTTTTCTTTCACTTCTCATACCATAACCACCTCAATCTGCCCAAAAGATCAACAAGGAGACGTGGGTTGAAAACAACTAAAGTGTTGGATGATTGGAGACTTTTTTTCTTCATCGTCTGTCACTCCTTTTCCAATGATTTTTCTTGACTTTCATTCAAAAGTACCAGTTTATGTGTTTGCCTCAAAAATTTAAGATTGGTCATAAACTTGCTACGTGCACCTTTATGGATTTTTCTTATGTGAAAAATTTGCTCAACACGTTGAAATAATAAATAAGATTATTAGAAACTATCGAAACGTCGATGAAAAACATAATTATGCTATTTTTCCTTATTTTCGTCTGACTGCTCACCCAGGTATTAATTAGGAGGTAATTATCATCAAATATTAAAATTCAATTCAATTTTAACTTCACATCATGTACAAAAATCACGGGAAAAAAGCAACCAAGCACGTAGTATGTAAGTGAAGGCTTACCAATTTTCAATCTTCTTTCCAAATGAACATACATAGCAAATGACAAACAATGCGTATATATACAATAAAGAAAATAAGATAATGATTCTAAAGAAAGAATCCACATGATACTTGGTTGAGGAGGATAAAGACCTGCGTGTGGATGATGGTTAAAAGAGAATTTAACAAATAAAAACTATGTTTTTCAAATCAACTAAAATGTTTTCATTCATTTCACCTCAATTAAAATTTCTATCGAGCGTGAAAGGAATCTTTAATGAGTCAGACTGTAGTCAGTCTCAAAATGGTAATCCATAGAGAAGAAAAAAACTACCTTTCATATCTCCTTGTCCTTATTTGTTCCCACACACACACCCATCAATATTATCAGAATGTGCCTTTAGTTTACAAAATAAATGGTTTTTAAACATTCTGAAGATTCAATTATGATATTTAGACACGTGATAGATGTATTCTAGGGAACATTGTAGAGTAAACTCCAATAAATCACGTAACAATTTGACAGAGAAGTTAAACCTCATCTTCAAAAGAAGGTGTAACAATTACCACAATCAGGGACTCGTAGTAATTTTCATGAAATTACACATAGTTAAATAAAAGGGACACAAGAAAAACTTTGAAAATAATATTCAGCGATGGAACTTTTGCTATAATGTGTAACTTTTGCACAAAAAAAGAAAAACTTTTATATTGACTCTTTTTATGTTTGTCTCTCCCCTATATCTTTCTAACTTTTTGGACGGAAAATATACACGTTTACCTACCCATCGAATATAACATATATTTTGAAAGACTAACAACGTGCACCACCTCAAAGAATCACCTTTCCAACTCACGCAATTTCATGCCATCGCCAAATGGCTTTTAACAATCGTATTTTTACCAAGAGAGTAATTTCAAAAGTGTGCTCAAAGATCCAGCATTGGCTGCTGATGATTACAAACAGGTGCTTTAGCATCTGTATTTAATAATCTTATTACTTGGTAGCAGCCGCCACTTTCTATCTCTTTCTTTTGCATCTTTTAGGCTTTTTATTTTTTGGGAATTATTATCCTCGACAACAGACAGGTGTCATTGGTATAGAGTAAAGGAATTTTATACACGTATACACACATATAGCATAGTCATGGAAGGAAGAGTGAGAAGGCTCATTCATCGTACATGTTTTTTTTTCTTTAAGAAAATGGTGGTATTCAATTATTAGCACAATATGTTGTTAATATCAAAATGAAAGAGGGAGATACATTTTAAGGTAAAGACAAAAAAAATTGTGAGTAAGAGCGCGAAGGAGAAAGACGATTATATAGGTGGATGGAAGAAAAATCGAGAGGCAGGTGCTCTAGTCTTTTATGTAGATGTTATTCAAGATGCGACCGAATAATTCAAAGCGATATCGCGCGCATTCTGGCATCTTCTGAATAAATTTTTCGGCAATTCACCCTTGAACATCAACGAAATATACTTCATCGTTTAAGGAATAAACTTAATCTTTGAATTTTAAGGTTAAAGTCTGTCAGTGACGTAGTCAAGGAGAATATTTCAGTGCAGTACCTAAAAATTCTAAAAGACAGACTAAGGTTTTCTTGAGAGGTCATCAGAGAAATTATTTCCAAGCTAATAATTAAGGGGAAGAATGGAGTAGAAAAACGACGATTACTTTATAAAAAAAAAACGTCAAACGTTAGAAAAAAAGCTGTATTTGAAAGAAACACAGCTAAAAACATCAATTAATAGAAAATAAATATCAAACATTATTCTAAACGTTGAAGAAACATTCAGAAACGTTGAAAAAATATAAAACATTAGAAAAGCAAATGTCAAACGTTAGATTTGCGCAAAAAAAAAATACTTGGTATGCCACGATTGTGGTATACCAACTAATTATAAATAGTTGATATATTAAACACAAGAGTTATTATAAAATATAATTTAATGATCTCAATCTTAAAAATTAGATAACCAAACAATTTAAACAAAATACTGCAAAGAAACGTTAAACATTGAAACAAAAAACGTCAAAAGTAAAAAGCTGTGTCTGAAAGAAACACAGCTAAAGAAAGAAACGTCAAACGTTAGAATTGCACAAATAAGTTATGAGAAAAAAAAATTAAATTAAACATACGACGAACTCAACATCGTTTAAAACATAAAAATTCTCAGGAAGTTCTGAGAAACTAAGACTAAATGACTTTTTCTTCTTTTCCCTTTTCTGTTGCAATATGCATTCATTAGAAAAACAAAACCAACTGAGTATTTGAATTAATTCATGATTTTTTAATTTCAAAAAATTATCTCTAATTGTCCCCATCTAGATGACTGCTGGCAAGTGCATGGAATTGCGAGAGACAGTGCCTCATATGAGTGGGCTTGGGTTTGTTTTTTTTAGCTCACTATACGACGCACACATCAGTGAAGAAATTCAACACAGTAGGAGACAATTTTTGGTATTAAATTTTTTTTATTCCCTCCCGTCTTTTTTTGTTTCTCTTATTTCTTCTTGTTTGTGCACCCCCTCTTGATATACGGGTTCATTTTCTTATGTTTGCCATTGCTTAAATTTATATGGTGTATTTTTCTGCTCTGAAGCAACACATATACATACACATAATATCGCATAAAAGGAGTTGAAAAAAAGGGAAAAAATATATGCATCTGTTGGCTCTACATTTTCATCTTTCTTTTTTTTTCGAGAGCGTGTGTATTCACAATTCACAAGTGTTTTGAACGGCATAAGTTAATGAATAAGAAACGTAAAAAATGGGGGGAAAAGGATATTATGCAGGAAAAAAATAAAGAGATATTGGGTATGAAAACTTGGGGAAACATGTAGTAGGTAGCCCATTCTATGAGGACAATTTTCAATTTGCAATTGACATTCTGTCACAATATTTGATTTCTCCTTTTTCCCTGCACTTTTCCCATTCAAACACCATCCATTCACCGGATTTGTAGATGGTTGAGCAAAGATTGGGTCAGAAGTGGTAATACCACACTGTTTCCGATATTCAACACGCGCAGAGACGGAATTTGTAGCCATCACCAGGTCCATGAATAGAAAGACTGGATTTTGCGTTCCAATTGTCGGAACATTTAACATTGTACGGACAAAATGTTAACATACTGTTCAAGATTTTTTTTTCTTTTTTGCAAATATGAAACTCCAGCAGCGTCTCATATAACATTTGATCATCATTTTTATGCTCTCGCCTCCAGACGCGAGAAAACAAGGCGCCAACATTGGGTATTGGTTCAATAGAAAAGCATGAAAGTGCGCTTCTTAGAAATTATATTCTTAAGGATTCTCTCCACTTCACATGAGATGTTCTCACACAATATAATATATTCGTGACTCCCCCACACCGCGATACTTCATATAATGTACATTATTCGTCTTCTAATATTACCAACTCAGCTATAATGGCATTCTTTTGCTAGAAACGCTCTTTGGGACTTCTTACAATTTTTTTAAATGAAAAATTTAAAAATATTTTTGATATAAAGGTTTATTAATTTTTTCTTCCTATATTGCAAAAAGAGTTCTCTACTAATATTCTCTCTGAATAGCATTTCAAATTCGTAATATTTTCCATATGCCTCGAAAAGCAATGGAAAATCAATAGGAAAACCACCTAGAATTGCATATTTTTGCTCTTCTGTCATAAAAGAATTTCTTCTATATTAAATTTTAACCTTTAACCAAAAACGGTTTTGGTTTTTTATATATTTTATATTTACATTTGAATAAAAAATATTATGAAACTGCACACCCACAACCAAATGCAAACATACTTATTATGTACGCAAATGTCTTTGAAAGTTAGATATCCATTAATGGAAGAAAAACTTCAATTCCAGAGTGTTTCTTTCCTGTTCGAATACGAGAGAAATCCATTAATGGCAGAGTCACCGTCACTAATTCATAAACAACACATGTATAGATAGTAAGAGGCATATCATCCAACTCTGGTTGAAAGTCAGGATGTCAAATGTTGAGAAATTCCTATCAATATCATGTAGGGCTGACTTTGGTGACAATAAGTAGTGAAAGTTCTATATAATGTACACATCAATATTTTCCAATGGTGGCTTTCCTATATAAATCCCTAAACATATATTATGTACAATATCCAATATTATTGTATACTGGTCATTTGATAAGAAGATGTTTCGTGGTGAAACGTGAAAGAATATAAAAGTTTTCATTACTCACCTCCAATTAGGATTAATGCCACTCGTGATAGTATCATTGTGACAGTCTGTGGGAAGAATAGAAAAGAAGAAAACAACGTTAGATGCTACAAAATGGATAAATTCACATTTTATCACAAAATAATTTCTCACAGAAACCACACAAGGCGGAAGAAATGCAACAAGGATGAGAAAAAGTTAATTTTTTTGTTCTTTGAAAAATTTAAAAGAGTGAACAAAGTATAAATTTCACTTTAAATAAATAAAAGTCTCCTTAATACCATTTTCATTCTATCTACTTTTACACAAGTGTCTGTGTTCAACATTTTCCTATAGCAACCTCATCTTGTTTTTTTTCTCTTCTTTCTCTCCTTCAACTTCGTACTCTGCGAATGGAGAAACTTTGACCAAGGACCTCTAAAAGAAAATTCTCTTGATTTCAATCTTCCTGTATGCGTTGTGTAGCAACATTCACACAGAGTATTTTACAGATTTTATACCATTTGCTTGGTGAAGAAAGTGTTGGAAGATGAACGAAAAGTTGCATTTTCTTCACAATTCTATTTGCAAATGTAACACCCTGACAAAAATGTACGCCAAAAGTTTCAATTTCCCGCATTTTATTTAACTTTATGTAAACATATATGTATGCAAGTGACAAATTTGTCTGTCTCACAAATTCGCTTTTTCAACCCCCATCCCCCGACCTTCTCACACTCACCCCCATTTACCCACCCTTTATTTCCAATATAAGATAAAACATTACCATGACTTTTATTGCTCCTTCACAGACATTTTACCACGTCTTACCTTTATATCCCTCTCCGTGAGTATGCACATTAAAATAATACAAATGTGCAAATTTGTAATATCCATCGAGTTCTTTTTCTTCACCCCCCTCTCACAACACAACGCAACTGGATTAATATTAAAGTTTTGTGTGTGAGAAGTGGGTAAGAAAATTTAATAAAGAAAATAAAAAAGTTCTATGGTATTTTTTACAATTAAATTTCATAACGAAGAACTTTTTCTCTTTCCTTTCTTTTCTTATACTTTTCCATTGTTGCTTGATATCTTCTAAATTGCAAACAACCACCTGACGAACACTCTTTTCCTCTATGTTGTATTTTTTTGCACATAAATTATCTATAAGAACTGCAAAAAACATTAAATTTATTTTCTTTCAATAATCGAAAAAACATATTTCTATATTAGGTAAATTATTTGTAATATGTAAATAAATAAATTACATTAATGCACCTATGTACGTTCTGATATGATGCATATTTATGATTTTTTCCTTAGAAATAATTTTTTTTATTTGATATTCAATGTTTATATTGAGTAGACTGCACCTGAATAAAGGTAATATAAATATGCGGATGTGATAATGAGTGAAAAAAAAATGTTTGAGCTTCGTGATGTATTAATTATTTAATTTAAAGAATATTAAAGTCTCTGTTTAAATTCAGATGAGTGTACCTTCAACACGAAGTTGTACCTTTTATGGCTAGACGTGTAGCATAAAAAACCCTCTAATTTACATGTTGCTGATGAAGAGAATTTTCGCTTAATTCATTAAGAAATAATTTATGTTATAATGTTGATTCATTACGTGAAAACTATCGTACAAGGTAGAATACTAAAAGTACATACCAGCTGTATTTTTTTTTTTCTTAATATTGCTACGCTAAAAGGACGCAGAGAGACATTTACTACGTGCTGAATTTTGAATTTCAAGAAATTAAAAGGATAAAAATGTCTTAACTTTAACTCATTCCATTTCACTGCTCACACGTCTTATATTTTAATATGTATTTTCCTTTTAATTAAATGTTTATAATTTACTTAACAGTTTGCAGTTGTTGAATAATTTGATGTGACAAAGCTTGTCTATTCATATCCCTTTATAGACATAGTGTGTAAATGCAAATTTATATATTAATACAACATCACATATCAAATATCATTTCCCGAAGAAGTAATACATCATAATAATCTTGTCTGTGTGAGAGGGAGTGGCTTTACATACTTGATACAATTTATGTTGTAGAAGTAATTCGATATAATTTCTCCTTTTTTCCGCAAGAATGGTTTATGTAGATAAAAATTTCCAAGAACATAATCTCAAAGTTCCAAGAACATAGAATTTGTATGTGGTGAAGATTGACTAAGAAAATGATAAACTTTTTTGAACATTCAATTTAGAGACATTGCCACAAAAGCAAACAGCCTAAATGAGGGCTCTGAAAGAAGTTTTCTTCACAGAGATACATTAACAATGTACAAATACATATTTTCTCGCATATTTCTAATAACATTTAACATAAAAATCATTAAAACTTTTAAATTAAGAGAGAATGTATGCCTTTCTTTCTAAGGATTATAACTAAGAAACATAAATTATTAAAGAAAAACTCACCAATTGCATTTTGACGAGGGCAATTTTATTCCGGATTTTTTAAAACTCTCACAGTAAAGATTTCCTCATTGAATAAAATAATCTTTGAGCACTTTAAGTGTTAAATTAATCCACAATTGGAGGAGAAGAATCTTCACACAATTAGTGTTTTTTTTAGTACACTCCTGTGTCAGCCTGTGAAGACACTCCAATTGTATTTTTCACAGCATTCCCATAATACTAATTTCATACACACTATTGAGTTTATTTTTATTTTCAATAAATGCAGATTTATTAATTATTTTAGTACCCATACGGTGGTTGTTTTTTACGTATATATATATTTTTTAATTTTATTTTTAAACATAGAACTTCCGTTCAGAATATTTTTGACACGTTTTTTTAAGCAATATTGTTTATTATCTATTTATCACTTTAAGATGAATTTTCACTTTTTCGCAATTAAATACATTTCTTTTTAATTAGATTGAGCGTAAAACAAATTTGGGAAAATTTGTTAAAATTAAAATTTTTATTTTAGAAATATGTATATTAGTATGTAAATATTTAATGTAGTCACTATGAGGGTAAATTCACAATTTGGCAATCCATAATTAGTCTTTTTTTGTGTCCGTCTGTTTTTATTGACCAAATGCTATCCGCCAATACTTTTTTTTACGATTGTACACAATCTCTTTTTTTCACTTTATTATCCTTTGTGTCCTTTCACTCAATTTTTCGACTTTCCTCCCAATGACCAGAGTCTGCATAACTTTTTGTCATTCACTCCCAATTACCATTACATAGCTTTGTGCTTTAGATTAGAATTAACTGGAGGGGCGGATTCTTGTGGCTGAAATCACTGCTGATAAAGTAACCAAATGTGAGAAAAAAATTAATTTCAATTTGATTGTCAGAAAATTTGTGGTTTAAATGTAAATTTGCCGCAATCACCAAAGTATTTTTTGGGTATAGGGTGGGTGTTGATGAGGGACTTCAAAAAAATTCACTTCATACATACAACAGAACTCCCATATTACAGTATATGCCAATTGAAGTGCTGGCGAGACTAACAATTTTACAAAATTGTTCATTTTTTGTGGAAAAATTCGTTAACCCCCAAAATCCACTCGACTTTTAAAAGAATTGAATGGATACAGCTCCAATTTTCCATTGGAATTGCTTGGGGGAGACGTCTAAGATTAATCCAAAACGCTAACAATGACGTCATTATTCAGATTTTTTTGGCACTTTCAACCCTTTCGTGTTTACGCTGTCTCAAACGTGAAACATTGTATTATCTAGAATTTAATTATTTTTCCAAGTTGGAAATACATTATGATTTCGTAGAAGAGGCCTAATTGGTCTTTTTTCTCCTAAATGTCCTTTGAGAACATTTTTCAATGTTTCTATGTTTCATGTGGACGTGAAAGGGTTAATGAAATGACGAATAGTATGAAGCATAAAATGACCTTAATAAAAAATCATCAATTACCCATTAACAATAATGCTTTATGTATTAAAAGTGCTGATACTGATTTATTCTTCATCTAAAAATTTAGTCCATATAATAGTGAATAAACCCCTTTCAACAAAATGTTTTAATGATATTTTTCATCAAACTTGAGAAGAAGCATAAGAAATCTTCTTACCGTTTTTTTACTTATTTGAATTATTCGAACATATTTTGAGATTAAAAGTCTTTACGAATTGTAGAAAATTTTTCAGTTTTGCTTCCTTTAGAAAATTAAAAATCTTTCATTATATAAATATCGTTTCACTTCAATTGTCACATCCTATGCATCCCATACACAATCTCATTGGAGTTCTCTTTCTCTCTTACTTACAATTTCCCAAACACTCTTCTCACACTCTCTGGCCACATTGATGGTTTTCCACCATCGAAAATCACCCCCACGATGGAAGTTCTCAAGATGAAAATTTTATGCTAAAACCGTAAAAATCTTCACTTTTTTCTTCTTCTTCTTCATGTCATTAAGGATGGTATAAAATGAACGAAGAGAGAAAAAATCAAACACTATGGATTGTGTGCACGAGGGGTGATGGTTGGAAAATCAAAAATTAAAAACAATGCTTGGAGCATGATAAAAATTTGTCGAAGGTGGGGTTTGTAATTCATTTTTAAATATCCCAATTTTCTCCTCCATCTCCACCCATCGAATGTATTATTTTCGTTTTTTTCTTCTTTTTTTCTTCCATTTCAGCCTAATCTATCGCTTTTAGTTTTAGGCTTCTTTTTTTTGTACAGAAAAAGAGTCTTATATTATTTTCCTTCATTAAGCTTATTTCTTGACTCGCAAGAAAATTATTTTCAGCATACACAGCACTGCTTGTATGGGGAAAAAGGACTCCATGTAGATTTTGGAAAATAAGGGTGGTGTTACATGGATGATGCGGTGAAAAGCGACACCACTTTTAGTTTTACTCAATGATGGAGTTTCTATATGAAAATTTTCATGGAATTTCCGTGCACACACGCAAAATATCCTTTAGAGAAGAGAGACGTAAAGTCGCCTTACCCAATATATACACAGATTTATTATCCTAGTGCCAACGTATTTATTTGTCGCGCCAGGAGGAAAACGGGGATGCTTTTAGCAAATTTCTTGGGTGATAAAATGTACATAGTCAGCATTAATGCAGATAAAACACAAAACAACATCCTTTTTTTTATATATTCGGCAATGCTTTCGTGCCAATTCTCCCTTGAAATGGATGTGTATATTGAAACAAGGACAATTTTGCTTACTACGGCATCCAAAGTTGGGGGACGGTAGGAAAAGGAGAAAACGATGGGGGATAGGCAAGGAAAAACGCTGTGGATGTTGGTATAAGAGGGTTGCTACTTGAATTTTCCAACAAGGACGAGTACTATGAGCAAAAATTTTACAGATCAAAATTCATCCTTGTGCTATCGATTCACTCACACACATTTTTTTTAAATGTAGTTTTAGAGCTTTTACCGCTCCTTTTTCCACGAAAAAATGGGTATTGAATAGTAGAATTTTGGTCCATTGCTAATCCCATCCCTTTTCGCCGAATTTTCGACCACTCAATTTTTTTTCTCAAACCTCCACAGCTTCCCAATCAATTCACAATAATAGAAAAAAAATGAAGCAAAATGTAACCACCCCTAAAAATATATAGCACACTGCAAAAGAAAAACTTTTAGGTACCTATATAATTTTTGAGATCAAACTACACACATTACAGTGGATGCTGCAGTCGTCCACGGATGAAAGGTCAAAGTTCTGTAAAAATCATAATGAAGGATACAGCGAGTAGATGAAGGAAAAAAAACGGGGACAAAAGCACGACTTTTCTTTGCACGGCTTTTCCTTTTTTCACAACCCCAGAATATGCAGAAAAAATGGGGATTCAACACACTTATTCACAATTGTCCTGCATTTGATGAATATTTGGCCATTTGTGCGACAAAATGTTCCACAACACTTTTTCTATTTTTGTATTCCCTTTGAAATGTGCCTCAAAAAGATGTTCCCTTCGCACTGGGGTTATTAAAAATTGTATCTCTCTCGCCTTCAGCCACTATAGCTACAGAACTGTGTAGTGCCTCTTCCACAGAAGTCAATTGACGCGCGCGCGCGCTCCGCGATGGTCACCGTACGAGCTCCAACTAAAACTAAATCGGAATGTCGCCGAAAGCATGCGAAACAGCGACGAAACCTGTTTTCATGCCGAAACCGCGTCGGTTGCACTCGGTCGTGTGCCTGACCGTGCGCACTTGTAAAATTTAAACATCGCATCGCACAAATACCACCATCATCGCAGGAAAAGAACCCATCAAGTTCTCTCTCCTCGGTGCCATGGAAGAAATAATCGAAATACGCGGTGCATGGGAGATAAAATTTTCTGCCAGAAGCATCATTCAGCAAACGCCTCAACATACACTGTTACAAATTCCCACATGAAACATTCATGAAGCGCCGCATTCGCAGAGGGGGCGCTGCATTTTGTCTGTTTGAGCTTTTTCCCCGGCAATTGTGCTACCTACATATATAATTTAACAGTTGGAGCTTTCATACGATACCCACCCCTATGTGACGAATTTATGTATCGTATTCAATTGATTGATATTTTGTTTCTTGAAATTCGTAGCAACTCCATCACCTCTAAGAAATTAATAAAAATTGAAGAAAAACTGTTTACATGCTTTCCATTAGAGGAAAAGCCTCTGGAAATAGTGACGTCATTATATGAATTTTTAGGCAAATTTTTGTCAACTTTTTCTAGCCTGATCTCATCAGTGGGTCAAGTCGTAATTCTAAGGTATAATGGATTAAAACTACTAAGTTTGGCGTAGTCTGTTTATTACACCAGGTTAAAGGTTTTAAGGAAACTATTTTATTATATCAGGCCTGAATTTTTAAGGTACCTACCGAAATAAGGTTTAAAGATTAGGTAAGGCTGAATCAGGGATGAACTCATTTTGGATGATTTTTATGAATCGTGCATCAATATTGGCAAAAATCATCCAAAAATGTATTCAGCATGACCAATCTTAAGATCTCAAATTCAGCTTTTTAAACTTAACTTAGGCTAGGTCTAACCGGCTCAGCCTAAAAATGTAAACCTAGCTTTTAAAACTTAGGCCTTCCTTAAGAAATTTAGGCCTTCTTAAGAAACTAAAGCTTAGCTTAGAAACCTTAGGTCCAGCTTTAAAAAAAATTTGCTTAACTTAGGAAAAAAAATCTTACATAGTTTTCAAAACAAATGTCTAACTTAAGAAACTTAGGCAATGTTTAAAAAAAATTGGCCTAGAATTAGTAACTACCTGAACTAACTAGAAAACCTAAGCTTGATATGGCTTCTAAAAGTTATGCAGGACTTGCTACCTTTAGTTATTTAGAACAAGAACAAATTAAATTAATTATCTATGTGATATCGCCTGAAAAACCAGCTTAAGTTTCAACATAATTTTCCCTTTTAAGCTACCTTTATTATTCACCACTATTATGTAATTTAAAACAATTCATGCACAAGTAAGATTGTAAGATATATGCTATGTACATATGAAGATAGGAAATTTTGTGGGAAAAACATAATATAAAAATGTCATGTAGTTAAATTTGAAATATACCGTATTCGTGAAGTTGTAAATTTTCGCGCTTTCTGATTTTATTAATTTACACTTGACTTTTCTCCGTTTGCCTCTTAGGCTCGTTTCCTTTCCTACAGCGCATATACTATATATGGTGTAAGATAGTAAGGAGATTCAAGGACCTGAAGAGGAGTTTCCCTGTGCAAGGAGAAACGTAATAATGGATTCGTGGTAAATTGACTGGGACTGTTTCACGGATTATTTAGGCCGAGCCTTTTTCATTTGTACTTTTTCATCCTCCTCACGACATTCTCCTATTCTTTCTCACTTTTGGCTCCGTATCAACGCATTTCTTTGCAACATATTGTTGTTATATTTCTATATATCATGAAGAAAAAGACTCCACAACAAGATGAGGGGGATGAGAAATTTTGTGTCATTGAAAAGCAGATGAACAAAAAAACATCATATTAAACATAAGATAACTTGTACCTATTGTGATTTTAATGTTTACAACATTTAATGACAATTTTGAGAATGTAAGATTTAATTTTTAGTAATAGAAATCGAGAAATTTTCCAATACCTACGACTTTATTGCACTAGTAAAATATAGAAGGAAGCTTAAACCAAAGCTATAAAGACGCTGCAGATTAATTCAAAATTGCCTAAGAAACATTTGCTACACCTCAATAAAATGTATTTTTGAGCTTTTTAGAAACAACAGGATTTATAAAAAATAAATAAAAAGAAATTAAGAGATTAAATAAATCCACAAGATATTTGATCTTTTATGTATAACCAGATAAAATGCATAATTTGTGACTTTCTAAATTCAGCAACATAGCAATGGAAAAGTCCTGAGTATGAACGAAGGATATACATAGAAAAAGAATGACAACATGAAGTTGAATTAAATGTATATAACGTAAAGATGTAATGTATATAAACTACAAAATCTACAATAAATGCTCTCTAAAATAACATTTAGCTGTATCTGCACTGGAGTCTTTTTTTCGTGACATAATTTTATTTAAATTATTATATGTTATGTATAATTAGGAAAAAGCAAAGTAAATTTGGTATTTTTGTCTTCAAGAAAGTTACCAAAATAAAGCGGTTCTTAAATAGATAAAATTCAAAGGACTTTATGCAGATATGTTGTAAAGTAAGTCCTTAAATCTAAATCATGAAACAAAATATTTAAATTCTTTAATTTTTGGAATAAAATAGAGTTCAACCCGAGCCCCCAATCACGTGTGAGCAAACTTCATTTTAAGCTATAAAAGGGGGTCATATATTAGTAGGGGGATGAATAATCCGAACCCCTAAAAATTTTTAAAATAAAAAAATCCCGTTATCTGACCCTTCAGCAGGTATAAAATGGGAAGAAATCAATTTTTCTGTTGGGGCGCTATAAAGAGGGGTTGGGGCGGAATCCCATATAGCGCTTGCAACTTGTATTGACCCCCTCTACCCCCCTACCAAATTTCATCAAGATCGGCCCAGCGGTTTAGGAGGAGTTCATGTGCCACAGACTAACAAACTTTTCAGCTTTATATATTAAGATTAAGATTAAGATGGGATCAAATTGGTTTACTTTTTGTATCATAAAAAATTATAGGATATTAAAAATCACATAAAAATCTGATTCAATGTAATTCGTTTTTTTTTCATTCTAAGAGTCGTAGCGCCCAAAAAACTCTTGAAATTCAAAGTTTTTAAGGATTTTTTTTTGACGCCGACTCTAAAACTGTAGGATATCAATGCCTAATATTAAATGTATTAAAATAATTTTCGAAATCTTCTTATAAAATAAAAAAATAGAGTATTTCCGGAAAATTCGACTGAAATTTTTCGCAATCGTTTACTCATAACCGTCTGAACTTTTCCAATCGATTTTCCCTTGGATTTTCCACTGTAAGTAGTAGTCTTAAAAATTAATTACACATTATACTTACTTTCACCTCTTAATTTTTTTTTATTTTTCAGAGACTTTTTTGAAGACCTAAAAATGCTTATAGTAATTGAAATGAAAGTCGTTAAACTATAATTTTAAAACAAAGCAATAACTTTTTCTGTCGTTTTTTAAACTCAATTTTTGCTTGATCAGATTCATGTATTAAGTGAATTTGAAAAAAAGTAAAATAAAAAATAAATTAATTTTCACCTTTCACCCACAGATAAACATTGATAACAGGTTCTGCCAAAGTTTCTGCTGAAAATTAATTTTTTTCCACTCTCTTCTCGGAATTACCATTTATAGGTTCCAGCAATAATGTCACAATCAATGTAAAAGTGGTAGGTAGTGAAAAAAAATTTCCATTGAGAATCCTTTGATGTGGGTGGATGGAAATGGGGAAAAAACTGCACAAAGTGCTGGAATAATAAAACAATGTATGTGGGTTATTTTGGAAAATTGTTTGTGAATTCCACCCCCTTATTTACTTTTCATTGCAGAATAATTTTGCCTAACATTGTTGAACATATAGCTCTTGAACGCATAAAGAGGTACTCCAAAGGCATCCACTTCTTGTAAACTTTAATGCTTTTCATTATTTAGTGATTTTTTTTTAACACTGTAGGTATACCCATATAAAATACAACAATTGGCCTGTACACAACAACAACCAATTCCAAAAAGTGTGAGCACACATTACACCTCCTCAATTGCAACTCCAATACACAATTATTTTTCCATGCCGAAGCAGCTGTAAAATTTTATGCTTCATCTTTCTCCAATGAGTTTCTTTTCTTTTTTTCTTTCACCCCGTATACATCCGTTTTTCGTTTTTTTTTTCATCATTCTTTTTTCTTGTTGATTCTTGGAGGCTCGTGCAAGATTGGAATATTGGATTATAAATATTTGATAGAATATTCGATTTCGCCTACATCAACGTCAACTTGCGGAAAGAGATAAATTTCTTCACACCCTACACCTCCTACATTGCTAATGGCTAGTGTGGCCAGTTGGTGGAGATGAACAACATACCAGATTTATAATGAATAGGTAGTTACAAATGAAAGTGTTTGAATTAAAATTACAATGTGCAAGAGAAATTTTAGATTGTTCCCGCAGGAACAGTGGGAAAGGCACAATTGGTGTGCAACAAAACTTCTCAATCACTTCCATTTGCGAAAATTGAAAATGTATGCGACTGTGGGTGGGTAATTAAAAATATTCAGCGAAATAGGCATTGTCTGTACTTAAACGCAGATGTTTTAGAAGTTGGTATTCCACATCATCATGAATGGTAATGTGCGTTGTAATTTGATTTATTTGATATTCAAAGACTTTGCAGAGTTGAATTTTTCTTGAGAAAAATTCGTTAAGGAAAAGTCACAATTCAATTCAAATGTATCAATAAAATAAAATTAAATTAAATTAAAAGCTAGATATTTAATTCTTCAAGGATATGCTATAATTTATTAGAAAAACTGTAACGTTTTTCTTGTTTCTTTTACATTTGACGTTTAAATTTTTAACGTATGACATTTTTTTCAACGCTTGACGTTACATTGTTGATTTAATAAAATTTATTAAATTGCATTTTTGAGTGTACACAGAAGCTGTGCTTCTTTGAAGAAAGAATCACAGCTAAAAGAGGGACACATAAATTTTTAAAATCTCCGGGTCAGAATATAATATCAGGTGGCTAGGCTACCCTAGTTACATTTCATTTCAACCGTTTGGCGTTTATCTTCTAACGTTTGACATTTTGTCAAAAAAAAACATTTTAAAAAAATCATGTATAAAATTAATGTTTCTGAATTCTAAAACCTTATAACTTTAAGGGTATTGTTCAGACACTCAAACACCATTCGAGACTAAGCCTCTCTCTGATGAAATTTCAACTATTTCTAAAATTAAAAGAAATCATGAACTTTTGAATTTTCCAAAGTTATTTGGAATACTTTTCTAACAATTAAAAGTTTCCAAAACTTCTCAATAAAATTATATGTAATCCACAAAACTATCTATGGGTAAACAAACCAAAGTTCAGAATGTTTGTAGAAATAATTCAAAGTAAATTGACTGAACGACTGTAGCGTAGAATTTTTTCTTACCACGAGCTGCATGATTTGTTGATTAGAACTGTGTGAAAAGGTAATGATCTATTGAGAGCAAGAAAGGAGAAAAAAAAGCCACAGAAGAATAACGAAAAAACGACATAATGTAATTAGAAGTTTTGTCTATATATGAATTTATTAACATGTGAGATTGTGCAGAACAAACACACGTTATTGTAATTAAATATTTCCCTCATTCACGGAAATCTGTCTTGAATTTATCTCACATATCGTGGTGAAAGCATAGAGACATTCGTCCCAACATCAATCATACGTATAAAATGGTATTTGAAGCATGATGATGAGAATTTGTGTCCCTCTCAGGGATTCCTATCCTCTCTATTTAAACATCTAACTATGCTGTGCTATGTGTTTCTGGGTTCTCCATTATATAATGCGATTTGCTTTGCGTCTTAAACTCATTCAGAAATATTTCAATTTTATCCCTCGCATTTTGGTTTATTTCAATGGATCCTCTGACTGAGTGAGGTGACAAGGGAATGCCTTCAAGTGGATCAAAAATGGTGTGGGGTGTGGTGAGAAAAAAAATCATGAATCGAAACATCAAAAGGAATTATCACTAAAAGTTTCATTCATATTGTCGATGGTATTTTGAGAAATGTTTCTTTATGACAAAATTGCCGCCACATGGAGTTATCAATATTTATAGGTTCTCCCGTCCTTTTGATTTCTTCTTCATCTCTCTTCTTTGCCCAATTACCACCCGGATAGTGTAAAAGGCCAACAAGAGAGGGTCACTTTTCTCGAAGGTTACTCTAAAAGTTTCAATAAAATAAAATTCTTATATTATAAGGGAGAAAATCGGAAATCTATTGAAGAGAATTTTGGATTAAAAAGAATAACTTAGGAGTAGACGTGAAGATTGAGATTAATTTATTTTATTAGCTGTTGTTAAATTAGCAGATTTTGATATTTTTTGGCGAATTAATACATTTAACGATTATATTCTAATGTTTGAAATCTCTTTTTAAACGCTTGTCGTTTCTTTTCTAACTCTTGACGTTTCTTTTGCAGTAATTGGCGTTACTTTTCAAATGTTTAACGTTCCTTTTTGTTATTTAACGTTACAATGTTTTCTAATTTTTAACATTTCTTTTCTAACGTTTCGATTTTGTTTGAATAGATTGACGTCTCCTTTCAAATGTTTAACGTAACTTTTCAGCAGTTTGGCGTTTTTTTTTCAACGTTAATCGTGTTTCTAACATATGACGCTTCTTTTATATTATTTGTCGTTTCTCATTTACCATTTGACGACTTTCTAACCGATGACGTAATAATTTAGAATTTTTGAGCAATTCTTTAACGTTCAACATTTCAACTTTGCAGTTTCTTTTAGCGTTTAGACTTTTCTATCGTTTGACATTTCCTTTCAAACGTTTGTTGTCTTCTTTGTTACATTTGACGTTTCTTTTGTTTTAATTGTCGTTCCTTTTCTAACGTTTGGCATTTCTTTTTAACGTTAAAAACTTTTCTAATCTATGACGTAAATTTTCATGACGTTTGTCGTTTCTTTTTAAAAATTTGTCACCTTTCTAACCGTTGACGTAATTGTTTAGAACTTTTGGCGCTTCTTTTCCTACATTCGACATTTCTTATTAGAACATTTGACGTTTCTTTCAGCGTTTAGACTTTTCTAACGTTTGACATTTCTCGTGTAATTGACGTTTTTTTTTCAAGCGTTTGCTATTCCTTTTGTTAATCTTTTATACAAAAAAAAAAGTAATTAAAGAAAAATTTCAAAGAAATGTTTTTTTCTTTGCTAAAATTAAAGAAACAACCAAACGATGACTCAATGGGTAGGTATATTCAGGTGACATGCTATAGAGATGAAGAAGACCCCCAGTCGAAGCAGTTAAATATTGGTGTCTCCTTAAATACGTGGAAGGTTGTTGTGCGATACAATATAGGCGCACCAACATAAATCACCCAGACTTGATACCTTGGTGGTGGAGAACGGGAGAAGAAAGGTACCTACCAACAAAAAAATTTAAGGAGAAGCGCACAAAGATTTACAAGTGGACAACAACACACCAAAAAAAAGAGAAGTTTTTTAGGTGAAATCTCGTCAAAAACACTCAAGGAAACAATTTGCTTTTATCTCGACCTCTGAGCGACCTGACGGCGTCCCACATTGATAGTAAAATGTGGTAGGTAATGAAAATACACCCCTCTGCGTCTTTTTGCCACCAAAGTTGCCCATATATTGGGTGCTAGGATGTCAGAGGACTAATATTAAGGCAAATTGAGTGATCCCCATTGATGACATCCATTTTGATAACAGATACAAAGTACGAATGAAGACTCTCACGAGGGATTACTCCCAATGTCTTTGGTTTACTCAGTAAATCCCACGTGATATCTTCCAGCTCGCTCGTCACTCCCGTACGGACACATTTGACCATTAAAGTTTTAAATGAAGTGGCATGCATAGAGCTTGAAGTTTTTTCTTCTTTTTTTTTCATTTCAATTCGCGTGGGTAGAACATCACGATGGGGAGCTCACAAGAAAAAGATGAGTCTCTCAAACCTTTTTTGGGCTGTCGACACTTTATCATTTTGGCAAATATATAATATTATATGTATATATGTATGTACCGTACAGTGTAGAGAGAAAGTGACAGGAAAAAATATATTTACTTTCAAGAAAAAAACTCCTCTTAATTGCCCTACTATTTTCTTATTTGCACATGTATCGCTCTTTCTGATGCAAAAGGATTTTCTGCTAAAGTGTGTGCAACAGAGCAGAAATGCAGTGATAAAATTGTCGCCTAGGAAGCTCAAAGCCCTGTCTTATGAGTCATCGTGTTTGTCGTACAAAAAAAAAGGAACAGCCACCATAAATTCTCTGCACCGAAATGAGATCCTAAATGTTTTTGAAAATTCCTTAAAAATCTGTCTGGGTTCGTTGTCGGCGTAAAGTGCTTTATTGCACTGAATGAGCCACATTTATTTTTTGCAAAATAGGTAGAGAAAAAATATGTTGTTTAATGCTATCATAAGGAGAATAGATGTAAAATAAAAGGCTTTAGAGTATTTTGGATAAGCTGATGTTGAAATTTGAGAAATTTGCTCAATTTCTCGAAAAAAAAATCCAGTGGAATGCTTGAAATTGATTTATTTTCTTTAATCCTATTCTCTCATCTATCTATATAATAAAGAAAGGTCTGTTTGTTGGTAATCTTCGTGTCTGTACAGCTATACAAATCTACACCGTTTGACCAATCGTGATGAAATTTGGTACAGAGACTCCTCATAACAGACGATTTCGAGTGGCCGTATTAATTTCCCCCCCAAACCCCCTTTCAGGTAGCCCCCATATAAAAGTCATGTATTACTTTATTTTTTAAAGGCTGTATTACTTTTCTTAAAGGCTGTATTACCTTTTTTATCGGTTGTATTAATTTTTTTAACGGCTGTATTACTTTTGTAAGTGGCTGTATTACTTTTCATGAAGGCTGTATTACTTTTAAAAAAGTAATACAACCTTTAAAAAAAAGTAATACAACCGATAAAAAAGTAATACAGCCGTAAAAAAAGTAATACAACCGATAAAAAAAGTAATACAGCCGTTAAAGAAAGTAATACAGCCACTTACAAAAGTAAAACAAAGTGGTTGTATTACTTTTTCAACGGCTGTTTTACTTTTTTTAAAGGCTGTATTACTTTTTTATCTGCCGTATTACCTTTTCTAACGGTTGTATTACTTTTTTTAACGGCTGTATTACTTTTGTAAGTGGCTATATTACTTTTTTTATCGGCTATATCACTTTTTGTATGCTGTATTACTTTTTTAACGGCTGTTTTACTTTCGTAAGTGGCTGTATTACTTTTCATGAAGGCTGTATTACTTTTAAAAAAGTAATACAACCTTTAAAAAAAAGTAATACAACCGATAAAAAAGTAATACAGCCGTTAAAAAAGTAATACAACCGATAAAAAAAGTAATTGAGAAAAACTAAATAAGGTTTACTTTCCGTCCATACTCCACAAAAAAGTAATACAGCCGTTAAAAAAGTAATACAACCGATAAAAAAAGTAATACAGCCGTTAAAGAAAGTAATACAGCCTTCATGAAAAGTAATACAGCCACTTACAAAAGTAAAACAAAGTGGTTATATTACTTTTTCAACGGCTGTTTTACTTTTTTTAAAGGCTGTATTACTTTCTTAACGGTTGTATTACTTTTTTATCTGCCGTATTACCTTTTCTAACGGTTGTATTACTTTTTTTAACGGCTGTATTACTTTTGTAAGTGGCTATATTACTTTTCATGAAGGCTGTATTAATTTTTTTATCGGTTGTATTATTTTTTTTAAAGGCTGTTTTACTTTTTTATCGGTTCTATTACTTTTCTAAATTGTTGTATTACTTTTAGCGAATTTTGAATTTGGCGCCGGAAATACAGTTTGAAATTGATTTCTTTACTTTGCAATTTTTTTTTGGGATTGATAAGTTCCTCTAATCTACTTATAAACCATCACATTTTCTTTCTTTCTAAAATTTGCGCGAAGCGCAACAAATCCCCGCGAAGCGGGGCGAGGTAAATTGGAGCGAAGCGACAATTTACCTCGTTTACCAATAATAGGCTGAATAAAAATTCCGAGACATTAAAACATTGAGATATTGAAATCCATTCGCAAATGGATTCTTGGTCAATTACTTATAGAACTTGTAAGAACTTTAAATAAAATTAAACTTCAAAACTCAAATAAAATCCTTAAAAACTTCAAAGACCTCAAAGACAAACAACTCTGAAAAAGTAAACTTCTAGAGTAAGTTTAGAGAAAATAATGAAAGTGGGACTCTTGATAAAATAAATTGCATTACATTATTTCTCCTCTTGGGATTCCTCCTTTTTTCTTGATGAAGTAGGAAAAAAAAATTATTAAAAGAATACTGCGGAAAAGGGAGAAAATAAATTTAGGAGAGAACTGGCCAATGTGTCCGGAAATCAAAAAGACAGCTAACAAGCATTGGCCATCTCTCTACGCCTGTGTGGCACAGAAATACTTGAAGAAGGACACTAGACAGGCCAACACTCTCATGTTGTTGTTGATATATTACTTTGCGACTCTGAGACATAAACTACAAATTATGTTTACTTTGAATACCACTTGAAATGTCCATCACTTTTCCTTATTGCAACGTTTTTCCAACCTTTCCATCTTTTTTTTTCGCATAAATATTTACTTGTCTGCATAAAAGACGGGAAAAGTGGAACATTTGAAACATTTTAAAAATATATCTAGATAATTCCATTCGTTTAACATCCCTTAAAGTTTACTTAAAGATGAATTAAACGGCGTTGTTTTAAAAAAAAAACTTTTTGGAGCATATTTTTTTGATTAGGTATTACATTTGGGAAAAAATAAAACAAGAAAGAAAGAAAGAATTTCACGTAGCAGCGCAGACAGGTACTCATACACACAAAAGGACTCTATTCACAGTTGATGGTGTTGTAAAAAAAAATTAATTAAATATTAAAGATTTCCTTCTTTTTGGTTCTTCTTTATTTCTTGTTAATTCATACTGATTTTATTTTTCTTTGAATTTGTTCTTAACTCACCTATGATGTTTTAGATTTCTTAATACTACTACGTTGTTCCGTTGGCCTCCACGAAAGGAAATTCCACAATAGAATCCAAATGGGAAAGAAGACAAGACCAATCATATTGAACATCCAATTTCCATAGATCTGAAAATAAAAAAAAAGAAAATAAAGCGAATAAAGTTTCATAAAAAAATCTTTTTTTTTTAATTTGTATTACCACAGAATCCACGGCAGAGTAGACAAGGGCATTCATAGTGGCGGACAGTGCTTTGGTGCACACACTCTTCAATGAAAGTTCATCAAATGTAATCCAAGTCAGTGTGAAAACCACAAAATATGCCACAATCAGTGGTTGCAAGAGGATTCCACACAATTGCTGGACAAAATTGATAAGTCCATTGTTGCGTATTTCAACATTTATCATCACTGGGACAATGACAAAAGCCATGAGAAGACCCAATGAGAAATTCAGCATACCCACAACAATAAGGGCTGTGGCCAATTCCAGAAGTATCCAAATGTGAAGGATCTAAAGAAAAATCAAAAATAAAATAAAAAGAAAATAAAGCATTTTAATCTACCTAATAGAGAGCGCGATTTAATCGTCAAACAGTATAAAAAACTGTCAAAAATTAGAGAATTAAATGTTGAACGTTTGAAGAAACGTCAAATATTTAAAAAAAAAAAACAATCTTTTGTAAGTGATCACAAAAGTTGAAAATAAAACCAAAAATTAGAAAATAATAGAAAAATTGAAAAATACGTTAAACGTTGGAAAGAACGTCAAAGGTTTGAAAAGAAACGTCAAATGTTAGAAATGAAAAATTAATTAATAAAAAAAGCGTGAAAAAACGTCAGTTAGAAAAAAACGTCGCAAATTAGAATGAGAAACGATAGTATTAGAGAAAAAACTTTAAAAAATAACATCCAGAATTTAAAAAATGTCAAAAACAAATAAAAGAATGTCAATATTTTTGAAGATACTTCAAAAAAAAGTTAGAGGTAAAACGTCAAACGTTTGAAAATAACTGTCAAATGTTTAACAATAAATAAAAAAAGCGTCAAATATTAATAAAAAATGTTATTTTTTTAATTAATAGAAAAATAAAAAAAAATTAATGTCGAGCGTTAGAAAAAAATCTCAAATATTAGAAAAGGAAATGTCGAACGTTAGAAAAAAAAAACCTCGTAAATTACAAATAGAATGCTCTACGTTAAAGAGAACGTGAAAATTTAGAAAAAAAATATCGTTTAACATTAGAAAGAAAGTCAAAATGCAAAAGAAAATAAAAAATACTTTTAAATAAAAACAAGTCAAATATTTTTAAAGGACCGTTAAACATAAAAAAAAAAAAAACGATAAAAAAATTAGAAAAAAAGAACGTTAGAATTGCAATTTTCAATAGCTGTTAAATTAAATCTCGTAAAGGTAAAATCTCGATACTTTAGTTATTCTTCTTTCGGCCCTATCCTATTCCATAGAGGGACAGGACAGTAAGTAAAGTAAATTATTCTTTTTATAATAAATAATATTTAACGTATTTTTTTTAAATAAAAACTTGAATAACCAAAATAAATTCCTGACTAGGCCCCTCACACACTAATTAGCAATATACATAGTTAGTTTGATAAGTAAAAAAAATAAGAGTTCAAAAAAAAACCAACCTTGATGTCATCCTGGTGAAAGTGGAAGAAGATTGGGGAGAAGATGACGAGAACAGAGACAATTGATAGCAATGTAGTCAGAGTGAGTTCCGTTGAGAGACCGTACTGGTAGAAAAACTCATTAATACCAGAATAGAATGGTAGGTAGTTGACTAGAAAGCCAGTGGCATGAGCAAGAATGAGGAGGAGTCCAATCCGCACAAGATTGGGACTTGATGCTTCTGATGCCTCCTGTGGTGGCTCTTTGTCCGTTGAATCATGCTCCTGGTGGAGCGACAGCCACAAGATGAAGGACTTTATGAGCAGTGATCCCGCCATGAGCCCAAGACAGGGCATGTAGTCACCAATGGAGACAAATCTGTCATTTGCCACAATGAGGTAGAAGAAGAAGCTCTGGTGGAAACGCTCAAGGAGATTGTTGAGACTCCGTGAGATTCCTTCGAGAATCTTCAGCATTGGTAGGAGGGAGTGTGTGGACTTTGTGTCGGCTCGTGTGATACCCTCGAGGGTAACGGCCTCTATGCCAAATCGATGGAAGAGCCCATGATTGCCAGTGGGTACGCCAGTTGATTGACTGAGCACCATCGTCAGCATTTGCCATAAATTATTCACATGCCCACCCTTTGGGCGCTTCACTTTTGGCTGTTTATACCCACACGGAATGCCCTCTTTATTTGTCAACTTTTGCACCAAATTGAATAAATCCAAATTGGGCAGCTGACCGTTGAGTCCCTCCAATTTAATATTGATGGAATCTACGGGTAATTGGGAAAAGAATAGTACATACACACCATGAATTATTCCTCCTTGCTCACGCGCTTTCCTCACCTAAATCAAAGCTCTGAATTTCGAGATTTAGCGCAGCTTGAATGGCACCAGCCCTCAGGTGTAAATCACTTGTCAACAGAGCGGGATTGTCGTTGTTCCCGTAGTATGCATTCAACCATGCCTGCATGCCCAGTTGCTCTTGATCCGTAATGAGAAAAATTATATCCTTTGCCCAATATTTTTGTCCTGGAATTGAGAAATTTAATGAATTATTAGGATAAAAGTGAAGAGAATCTCAATTTAAACATACTCCTCGCATAATCAGCAAAAGCCAGCATTAGAGAGACACTGTGGGATACTTGAGGATGAATAGAAGTCAGAGATCGGTACGGACAGGAAATTACAATTGACTCTGTGGATCCAATCCGTGGAGCCCGTAAGATCCCATAAACATTTTGTCCTGTGAATACTTTCCCTCCGCCAAAGGGGTAGTTTAGTGTAAAATTGTGCACTGATGCATCTAAGCCAATTTGCTTCATCCTGGCCAGCATCCAAGCTGTTGGTATAGAATTTGGATGACTTTCCCTCTCCCGCGTGAGTTCTTCGTGCAAACTCACCCCAAAATTGCTCGTATCACGCTTAATGGCTGAATACACGAGACCTGCAAACAATACCAGAATCCTCAGAGGAGTCCTTAACATAAAAATCATTCACAATTTTTACCTGGAAGAAGAGCATTCTCCGAGAAATACGTTCCATGATTGAGATTGACATCCGAGAGGGCAGCAAACCAACAAACACCGACAATAAAGAGGAAATTGCAGAGCAATTTGCAGTGTTTTTTCAGCAAATTTGCATATTTTGCTTTCTGAGATAGTCCCGAAGGATCCGTGAGGAGTCCCATGTCCTTAGATATCTGGAGAAACCTTTAAAATTGCCTAAAAAATGCACGAAATTCCTCGCCGAGATTTGTTTATCTCTTGATAAAACACTCCAAAAATCTCACGAAAACTTCAACGTGGTACACACGAAGTGGATTGAATGAAAGCCGAATGACCCGAACGAAAACTTAACGAAACCCGAATGGCCCGAATGAAATCCGAAGTTGGAAATGTTGAGTTGCCCCATAAAGTTCTAGCCAATCCAATACGAGATTTGAGGAAAATTAGTGATTTTATTTAATTCTTGAAAAAAAAAATGGATGCTCTGGAGAAAAAGATTCTGGGAGAAAAGTCAGAAAACTACTGCAGCAGTGACGAGGAGGATGCGGGAAATGCTATTCGTGCTGTGCCAGATGGAGAAATTCCTCAACAGCAGCCCCCATCCTGTCCAACAGGAACATCCAACACGGGCCCCAAAGGTGTAATCACGGATTGGCGTGAGTACAAGAAGCTCATGGCTGAGGCACGTACAGCTGATGAGCATGAGCGAATGCAGCAAATACATAAAATGTCTCAGATGGGGAAAACAAAGGCGGAAGCTGAGAAGGCGGCGGAAGATGCTGAATTGGAAGCAGAATTGGCGGAATTGATGAATGATGAGAGTATTCTGGCCTTCCAGAGACAGAGAATTCTCGAAATAACCGCCAAAGTGGGCACACGAAACACCTTTGGGCACGTCATACAGCTAAAGAGTGCCGATGACTTCCTGGATGCCGTGGAGAAGGAAGAATACTCAACTGTGGTCGTTCACATCTATGAGAATACCATCCCTGCCTGCCGGAGGCTCAATGCGTGCCTCGAGGAGCTGGCACGGGAAATGCCCACCGTTAAATTTTGCACCATTCTCAGTTCAAACGTTAAAGTGAGTCTCAAATTTCGCACCACTGCCCTGCCCACATTGCTGGCGTACAAGAAAAATCAAATAATCGGGAACTTTGTGCAGCTCGTGAATGAGCTTGGTGATGAATTCTGTTCATCGGACATTGAGAACTTCCTCATTGAGCAGGGAGTTATTGTGGAAAAGGAGATTCAGTATAATTCATACCAAAATTAGAAAAATAAAAAAGTATTTAAAAATTCCGGAGAAATGCATTTTTTATTTAATTTTCTCTTCTCCTTCCGGAAGTTGTGGCCATCTTAAGCTCCGGCGATGGTCACTTCAATCACAACACCGGGTTCGATGTTGATTGATGTGATCTGCTTAACAATCTCCGAGGGGGAGTGCAGATCAATAATCCTCTTGTGGATACGCATCTGAGGAGAAAAGCAAAGAGAAGACATTTGAAAATCCTATAAAGAGGACTTTAAAGAATTTTTGTTGTGCCCCTTAGAGACAATCCTGGACAGGGAAATGATCCAGAACTGTACTATGACAAGACACATTACTCTCCGGCAAAGATTTATTTCAAGATATCTTCAGCTCCAAGCAGACGAAGGCATTGGACTGAAGACGCGGTTGCCGGGAAAAAAAAATTCTTTTCAAACTCACCTGGAAACGATCCCAGGTCTTGGAACCTTCACCACAAGGTGTCTTTCTGGTGGTGATTCTCAGGATTTTTGTCGGCATACGCACTGGACCCTAAAAACAGAAAGAATTCCCATTAAAACTTCCTAAATCCCACAAAAGGAAAACATTTCCGGAGAACAATGTTTCTCAGCCCAATTCTCTCCGGAACCAAGAAGAATCAGTGGAACAGAGAGAAAGAAATTGGCGCTAGGATATTTCTATGGCATCTGCTAAAACAAGGATAACCTCATGGTGATAAGGAGTTATCCTCCAGGACAGTATGCCATGAGCACAACACATTCCGGAAAGACAAACTAACCTTAACACGCAGCTTCTGCTTTTTGGCGCCAGTCACCAGGTCAGCACACACCTTCTCCAGGGAGCGCACATTCCGAGATGTCAGGGTGATGCGAATACGGTGAACTGATGCAACTTCCGCCTGGGGCTTCTCAATATCCTTAGCAACTGCAGCAGCCTGTGGAAAACACGTGGCGAAACATTTTATTTACATTTCTCCCAAAAAAACAAACAAAATCACGCGGATTTCTACGAATCAACCACGAGATGGGATTACGCTGGAACTTACCATGCTTTAGAAGATGTTTCCTGGTCGAGATAGTTGTTTTTTAAGTGAAAATTGCAACCAGCGCTGAACCAGAACAACTGACTCGCACGAACGCTTGCACAAAAAGAAGGAACCCTCCTACGCAAACTTTTAACAAGGGGAAAACTTCCGTGGAATGTCTGATGAAGTTCTGTCGACTCTGCCGAAAACCTCTCTACTTAACTGAAAATTTTCGGCGGCTGTTATGAATTTTACTCTTTCGCGTTTTTCACAATTTTCCCGTAATAAAAAATCACTTTTTCATAGAAAATTCCACAGAATATAGCAAAATTCCTGAAAAGAAATCTTTAGAATTATTTAGCCATTCTGAATTTTTAAACAAACTTGAAAAAAAAACCGTTTTTGGCGCGCAACAACTTCAAGGTGGTACGATTGCAAGCTGATGTAAACAAACCAAAATAAGATTTTCAAAATAAAACATGAAAACGGAAGTTGGAAGCTGTGTACTGTGCCAGGTGCACGTCCCTTGCCGGAAGAGTCACTACATATTCTCCAAGAAGGTAATTCTTTGTCAAGATTATCATTTTAATGGCAAATTCCTCAATTTTCGCATTGATTTCACGTAGACACCCGAAGAAGACAATGTTGCGGATATTTTGTCCAGGATCCTCGAGATTCCCGTGGAAGTGGGCCTAATCCACTCGGAGTACATGTGCTTGAATTGCGAACTAATATGCCGAGAGTATGCTGGAATTGAGATCCGTATGCACAGGATAAAGGAGGAGGTCATTGAGAATTACAATAAAATCATTTCAACTATTGAGTATGTTGAGGTGCCAGCTAAAGAAGAGATTGTGGAGGAAGTTCCTGAGGAAGCTTATGGGGATGAAGTAGCTATTTACACTGAAGAAGATCCCACTGAGCGTTCCTTTGACTACGATGCCAGTACCCAGGGAAGCCCACAGGAAGCTAAGGAAGAAACAACAGCGGATGCGGAGCATGTAATGATTCTAACAGAGAGTACAACGGAATCTGGGAATGAGGATCAGGAGCATCGTGATTTATGCAAATCAGATGAACGTGAACAGCACGAGAGTAGGATTTATACGCGCAAGGATAATGTTTTCTGCTGCCATCTCTGCCCACAGGAGACACTTATTGATGATCCTACGGAATTCACAATGCACATGAAGGGCAAGCACATGCAGAAGCTCTACATTTGCGATATTTGTGGCATGGACTGTAGGCGAAGGATGTACTTGTTGAGACATCTTGGTAAGTCTTCAGAGCTCTCTGATTTCCTGAATTCTTCTATTTTTGCTAAATTATCCATTAATTTCTAATATTTTTAATGAAATAAAAATTGCAGAATTGCATGCAAGTGATGGAATAAAACAAGACAAAAAAAAAAGCTCAAAAGATGAAGAGATTTCCCTGGAAGAGGATGTGGAGAAGCAGGAGAAACGATCACTTCCCGCTGGTCCATCAAAGCCCTGGTATTGCATGCTGTGCGACAAATCGTATGTTTCGAAGAATTTACTCGAGGAACACATGAATATGCATACGGGTGATCGCCCGTATTCCTGTACCAAATGCACCAAGACATTTGCCTCAAAATACACCTTGGCTGCACACCTGAAGATCCACTCGACACGACCGAGGCCCTACAATTGCTCAGTGTGCAACAAAAAATTCCTCACAGGGCAGAATTTATCACACGTAAGGAGTTTTCTTGATAAATAAAACTAAAACTTTGTTCAAAAATTAACTAATCAGTTAATCCTCTTATTGCAGCACGAAAAGACGCATCTGGGTGTGAAGGAATACGTGTGTGAGGTGTGCAACAAAGCTTTTGGATCATCACACAACCTCAGGGTTCACAAAATTGTTCATTCCGGCAATAAACCCTTCCTCTGCCGTACGTGTGGCAAGTCCTTTGCCCGGAGAGCCGAAGTGCGTGATCACGAGAGGATCCACACGGGTGAGAAACCCTTTAAATGCGACATCTGCGCCATGTCCTTCGCGCAGAGATCAAATCTACAATCACACAAGCGAGCAACGCATCTCAATGAGAAGCGCTACAGGTGTGAGGTGTGTGAGAAAACCTTCAAGCGAAGACGTTTACTTGATTATCACACGCAGGTGAGCTGTAGAAACTCTAATTGTGTAAAAAGTTTATTTAAATTAAATAATTCGTCTCAATAGGCTGCCCATACGGGGGAGAGACCATTCAAATGTACCCTCTGTCCGTCATCTTTTGTATATCCGGAGCATTTGAAGAAGCACCTCCTAATTCACAGCAATGAGAAGAAATATACGTGCGAGGTAAGAGTTAAAACTTTGGAGGAAGTATTTGTGATTGATTTTATTGTTTTTTAAAGGTTTGCGGAAAGGGTTTCAATAATCAAGACAACAGGAATACTCATAGATTTGTTCATTCTGACAAAAAGCCCTTTGAATGTGTTCAGTGTGGTCAAGGATTTATGAGGAAGCCCCTTCTATTTGCCCACATGAAGTCTGAAGGTAAATAAACTATATCCATTTAACACTCGGAGGACTTTACTGGTAATTGGTACCAATTGAAACCTTAATATTGTCACAGAATAAAATCTATTGGACTTATCTCGATGAATTTAGCATCTATGTGTAGGGAATTTTAATTACTTTAAGATAGCAGAAAGAAAATCTCGAGAAAAGTCTTTTCTTTGGAAGATAATTGAGGTCAAAGTCAGAATCCAACGCGGAGGATCAAATTGGTAATAAGTACCAGTCAAAATCCCATACATTTTTGCCGTGGTTTTGAGGTTATGTTTCCCCATATTTCCCAAATAAAGTACTCTTGTTCACTTTTCCTCGGTAAAAATCATTAATGTGGACTAATTTTATTGCCGGAAGTGATTAAAAAGTTACTTAAAGAATCAAAGTTTGTGATTATTCAGGCGCAATAATAAATTATGTAAAATTGTAGCTAAAAAAGTCGTTTTAATTGGCAATTTTGCATCGATTCTACGTAATTTTTTTTCAGTGACGATTTTCTAAATTAAATATTTAGTAATTCGGTGTAGGAATGCTTGAAGGAGATTGAGAATTAGTGAAACTTTCGATCCTTGTTCATTAAACTGATTAATAATTAATTATTGAGCATATTTTATCAGCTGGTACTTATTACCAATTTGATCCTCCGCGTTGTGCCAAATGTTGGGTCCTCCAAGTGTTAAATAAAAATTCAACAATTTAAAATCTTTCAAATGAATGAACTTGATAACGCGACAGGACCGTAGCCAGGCTTGATTATACGACAGGGCCGTAGTCAGAAATCTATTTCAGTGGGTGTTTTTGGAAATCCAAGGGGATGGTTTAACCTCATTTTCAGTGAAGAAAAGTCACTTTTTGTTGAACAAAATGTATGAGGAATTCTCGAATCTCGCTCAATCTCGACCGATTCCCGAGAAACACTTTATCTTTTTTTTTTATATTAATAATGTTATTTCGATGATGAGAAGGGATTAACCGAGAGCTAATTAAATGTACTATCGATTGCAAGTGGAATTGTGCAAACTGATCCCTTATTTTGATCGGAAGAACCTGCTGCCTCACTAAAAGTACTGATTTCTCGAGGTTGGGCATCCCCCTGTGGAAATCTTTGTTTTTTTTTATTTAATTGAAAAGACACTAAAAAAGGATTAGGAAAATGAGTTTTTAGGAGTCATAGTTCATGGAGATTGAGATTTACTAAACCGTATAAGCGAATGCTGTATTTGACTTGGAAAATTTAGACATTTGGTTTGACGTTTATTTTCGTAATGTTTGACATTCGTTCTCTAACTGTTGGTTGACGTTACTTTTTGAACGTTTGCTGTTGTTTTTTGCAATATTTGACGTTTATTCATAGATTTGACATTAGTTTTCTAATATTTGCTATTTCTGTTTTAACGTTTGATGTTCTTTTTCAATAATTGACTTTTATTCAAACGTTTAACGTTTTTTTTTTGTGGAATATATTTAATATTTAATCACATATTCCTTGTCTAACATTCGAATTTCTTTTTTTGTTTTAGAGGTGCAATATTTGACGTTAATTCTTAGATTTGTCATTTGTTTTATAACATTTGACGTTTCTTTTTTAACGTTCGTTACATAATTTAACGATTGATGTCTTTCATAACTTTTGAAAATCTCCTATTAGTTGGTATACCACAATCGTGGCATACCAAGTATTGTAATCATCGGAAAAACCGACCACCTAAGATCGGGCTCAAACTTGGTATGAGCACGTTTTAGACTTCCCGCATTACAAAAATGGTAGTGGAAAAATTTTGATCCGGCCGGCCGGCCGGTCGCCCAAACTTTTCCTTATAGCTCGAGAACGGTGACAGATAGAGACTTCGGGTTTAAAGTTTTCTATAGAAATGTGGGTGTAAAATTTCATTTTCTCGCATTTTCAAAATCCAAGATGGCCGCCGTCCGCCATTTTGAAATACCGTCGACCAGTTCCCTTAAAGCTAGAGGTCTGAAATTTTAGTATGTTGTAGAGCTCAGTGAGACGTTTTCATCAACAGTTCATACTTGAAAATCGGTCAAGCGGTTTAGCAAATATGGCGGCCTAAAGCAAAAAGTGTTTTTTCGATATAACTCGAGAACGGCTTGACCAATTTTGACCATCTTGGTATCAAATGAAAGGTTTCGATAAGCCCTACAACTGCGTAGAACATTTCAAGTTCCAAAAACATCCGCAAGAGGCGCTAAAATCAAAAACAAAAATTGCCTAACTTTAATGGGCTATATCTCCGAATCCTCATTAGGCAAATCTTTTAAACTTTGATATGTTGTAGCCTGACTCATTATCTTTCACCAGTCCGAAAATGAAGAAAATCTATGTCGCCGTTTAGAAGATATGGCCATTTAAAAAATTCTTGAATTTGAAAAGTTCTATGAGCCATATCTCTTGAACGGCTTGTCCGATTTTGCTCAATTTGGTATCAAATTAAAGATTTTGCAAAACTCTACAACTTTCTGGAACATCAGAAACCTCTAGAACCATTCCTTTAGGACAAAAAGTGCAAAAAACTGTTTTCGTAAAACAAAAAGCCCCCATTTTGTGTTCTTGAGGTGACCTTGAAATGTATCGAAATATATGTCAGATTATAGCTTATTTCAATAGCTTTCCATAACTAGTCAAGAAATTTTTGTAGGTGTTATAGAACTTAAGATATAAGCATTTATATCTGTCAAATTGCCAAATTTTACAAAAAAATCGACTTTGCCTACTAATACTACTCACAAATTAAATTGCAACGCATAGACTGACCCATCCACGTTGTGGTATACCAACTCTAATAACTGGACGCGTTATGATTGACTTTTTGTTTAATTTAAAGTAATTTTGACCTAAGAAAAATTTCTGAACTGAAGGAAAGATTTTTGAGAAATAAATAGAAAATTTGATTTTTTCTATACCAATAAATTGTAAAAAAAAAAAAAATTTAAATAATAATTTTTCAGGACATTTAAGTGATACAATTATTGTGAATCAACCACAATTACTTGAGCATCCTGGAGTGGGTGAAAGTGAAAATCCGAATATTGAAATGACATCAGCTGGAAGGAGTACGTATGTAATCTCAAGTGAAGAAGCTGAGGAACAAATGTCACAAATTATTGACGATATTTCAATTGAGGAACAAATTCATGATGTTGATAAGAAGAATATCAAAATCGAATAAATTCCTAAAAAATCTATGTAAGTATTTTATCAAAATAAAGTAAAATCTATTTCTCAAAATTTTCAAAAGTTTCTTAATACCTATAAATAACCAAAAGGAGGAAAGAATAATATTTCTGTTTCTTTAATAAATAAAACTCTTCAAATTCTATTCATGACAATTTGCAGTGAATTGCAATAAGATATATTTCAGCTAAATTCATTGATAGTTTTCATTAATGTATGAGTAAATAAGATATATAACTTACTATGTATTTCATTGTTATCAGTGAAGCGTAAAAATGAATAAAAATAATTAAGTCAAATTGAAATTCTATTTTCATAGACAAAAGCATGGGGAGATGCAACGTAATAAAAACGACGTAAAATCTCAAATTGTTGGCAAAAAAAGTAATTTAGCAATTTAATTGCAAAGCAAATGCAATTGATTTGCCGTCTGACAGAGTGAAAATGTTACTTGAAGTGCGATATCGCAAAAAAGGAACAACTTCGATGATATTGATTTCATCATTTCTTATTGAATGCCAATTGATAGCAATTAAATGATGGAGACTGTGCTTGCAAGACAAACACTTTGCAAACTTTTTTTGCTCGTTTTACTCCCCAAAAGGTGAGGGGGGTGAGTGGAGGAAATGTTGCTCTTGCAGAGTTTTCTTATTGTTTTTCTATTAAAAATTAAAAACATGTGGTGATTGAGGAAAAGTTTTTATTGCATTTGGTTTAAATTTTCTAAAACGGAAAATGAGAAAAATTCCATAATTCTTGACTTGATTCTTGAACATATTTTTCTAAAAGCTCGAACTTCCTTAAAGACTTTAAATGTATTTCTTTATTCTTTCTATTTTTTTAGAAATTGTATTAGTATTATATAAATAAAACATTTATGTTAGATATTCAACCTCTGCATTTCTGGGCAATTCATTATTAAATCTTGAGGAGTTTTGTTCCTCAAAAAGGAAACGAGAAGTTTCTGATTTTTAACTTCATTACCACCACTTAGGATGCTAACTATATACCCCACACTAAGATTAATGACGATCCCAATAAGGCAGTAGAATTGAAAATTTATCCGGAAAATCCATGGAAGATCATCATTTTGGTCATTCCTTGGTGCAAACTTTGTAATAGATGAGTTACTCATTGGACTAAAGCTAGGAACGGTTGATGTTGAATTTAAAAAGGAGCATCCATCCGTGCGTAAGGGAAGGACAGGATCGGGGTTTTTACTGAGTCCTATAACAGTTAGGATTCCCACGACAATCATTGCACAAACTACTCCACATTTTGCACCCTGAAAAAAAGATTAAATAAAAAGAAGGGAATTACTTTTTAATATAAAATCTAAACATTTTCTTTTCTTATCCTTACTCGTGCATTAATCTTTGGTATAAACATTCCATTTGCGAAAAGTCCAAAAACTGCAACAGTTGACAAAGTGAAGCACTGCGAGGTTATTGCAAAGATCGTTCCCATTCTTTCAATTACGAATACAAGAGCAATTCCAATTAAACCCACAACCACGCTGATTGTCCTAATAATTCGACTGAATGTCCTTTCAGACGTATCCGTAATTCTCGTGCTAACAAAATCACTGTAGATTGTTCCACCGATTGTGTTAAGAAGTGTAGAAGTTGTGGAAAGACCAGCTGAAGTGATGCCCGCAATGAAGATTCCGTTGAATCCTTCGAAAAGTGATGCTCTCTCTTGGACGAAATATGGGAAAATTTGATCGATCTTCTTCACAATTCCCGCCGAAAGAGGATCACAATTCTCGTAGGATGTGTAAATTATTCCACCAACAATAATTTGTATGATAGATGTGACATTGCAGAAGAGAGAACTCAACCACAGTGCCTTTTTTGCCTTACTTATATCGGGCAATGCCACATAACGCTGAATAAAGCTTTGATTTATACCAAATAGATAGACCTTAATGTATATATTGCTGAATATGTATGACCAAATTGTACCTCTTGTCTCCAAATTGAAGTCCGTCCTTAAACACATTGATTAAACTTATTAGAATTTCAAATTTAAAATAAAATAACATATATTAGTAAAAGACAGGGGCCTGACAAAGTCCCTTCTTAGCCGAACTCAGCAAATTAATGGCGGACGATTTGCAGGAAAATTCTGCTATCATTCAATAGCGCCATCTATTGGTTAGCACCGCCGAAATTTTAACATAACCTCAAAATTTGTTTACATTTCCACTAAAACGTCCGAAATCGAGAATATTTAATTAATTTATTTAGTTTTAAATTATTTTATCGTCCCCAAGTGATAAAGACCGGTAATTTGGGTAAGAGAAAGTGATTTTAGAAAAAAATTGTGTAGTTTTATAAAGAAAGTGCAAAAAAATACTTCAGAAAAATCATACAAGGCAATTTATCACCACCAGAAAGCCCGGAAATTTCACATAGGCAGGACTCGAACGGCAGGAAAATATAGAGATATTCTGCAAAATAAATGTGAGATCAACGCAATGGAGAATTATCCACAATACACGGCATCCTTGTCCGGGAATACAGTGATCACTGTATGGAACGACGAATCCAAAAGGAAATAAAGTGTATCACTATGATTTCATGCATTTCATGGGACGGGTAAGACTACGGGGGTGTCTTCCTCAATTTTCAATCTTTTAGCTCAAAAAATGCATGTTAAATTCTCATTAAATAAAATGTAACAGCAACAATAAGAAGAGGGCCTATTCACGCTGCTCCAGCCGCTCCAGCCCATAAATTTCAGGGTTTTCTCATGGGAATCAAGAACGATCTCCCCGTCAAGTGTTTTGTAAGATGAACTTGGAGAAAGAATTAGTGATACACCTTGATAAGACTGTAAAAATTACCAAAATTGTTCGTGCTTGTGATCAGTCAGTGATTCATTTACTTGGATGGATAAGGAAGAAAGCCATTGAGAAAGTTCCAAGGATGAACATTTTTCCACGAGTTTCTTCCTTTCCCGCAAACGTATTTTTAACAAGGCAGTTGCATAAACAACCCCACTGCTGGTACATTTTCCGACGAAGATCTTGGAGTGGAAAAATTCCTGTTTTCTACAGCAAATCCTCTAAGAAAGTCACAACATCGAGATTCAGCATTAGGAGAGTTGAAGAGGAAATTCTCAATACGGGAAATGCAGATTACTGGTTGGAAAAACCAGAGAAGGATTTATTCCCGGAATGTGAAAAATTCGAAGAGATGTTAGAAAAGGTTTGTAATTCTAGATTATATTGGTTTGATTCTTGCATAACACGATCACATGTCTTACAGGAGGATTTCTACTCATAATAATACAACAAGGGAATCCTTCATTTGATGAGATTCTTCATGCCCTTCACGATGTTCCGGCCTATCATTTATGTGACACAGAACATCTAGCTACAAAACATACAGCTCACTCATTGGAATAGAGTTAGGTATGTATTTTAAGGACCCTTTCTTAAAATTCATAATTCTTTCCTAAAAATTTTATTCTTTTGAGATATTCTTTAGAAATGTCTTTTTTCATTTTCAAAAGAAATACATTAAAATGAAATCAGTAGTTTCACAGCAAAAATGAAAAATCAATTAAGAATAAATTATCTATTTTCCTTTACATATATTATGTTGAGAATGATTGCAGTCTATGACTTTACATAATCTTCTAGTATTAGTTTGTATTATTTTCTTATGCAAGGGAGTCACATTACAAATATAAATAAACTAGATAATCTGAGCTCTCATACTCAGACAATTAATTAGGCCTACACCAAGTACACATTTTCATTCAAATATAATTTCGATCATTAATTTGAGAAAGAAAAATAAAATAAAAAGTAAAAATAAATAAATGAAAGAAAGAAAACTTTTTGGTTCTTAAGAAATAATATTCATGTTATTAAATATTTCATCATAAAGGAACACCAACTAATTAAGTATTAGAAAAATATGCAGCGGAATTTCAAACTTTAATCTTTTAATGCAAAATAATTTCTAGGTACCATACTAAATATAATAATTAAATAGATCTTAATTTTGAATTATGAATTATAAGCGATTTTTTTCTAAAGAAAATGAATGAATTAAATGATTTATTGTAGATTGCCGATTTGAGCTCATATAAAAATATCTTTTACAATTATTTTTCTGTTAAATTGATCATATCTTACCCTTTACATCTCTGTGATAAATCTGAAATTTTCTCAAAAATAACTCTCTTTTTTAAGAAAAGAATATTGAAGGTTTTCTCTGATTCTTTTCAACGATGCTAAAGAAAATGATTTTAGTAGAAAAGATTTAAAGGGGGACGAATTTTAGAAAAAAAAAGAGGATAATTAAGTAGGTATGCATTTAGAGAAACTTTTAAATACGGAATACAAGTTTTTAGAAGCAATGGGGTGAAATTAATTATATCAAATTTAAGATTCGTTGAGTTTTCTTAAGAAGTCCCAAATCTGTCTGACTAGTGAATTTCAACCTATATGGTAGATTTAGATTTATTGTTAAAAATTCATGTCTATGGAATAAATTTCACTTTTAGACTATATAAAAAGTAAAAGAAGAAAGTTTTTTTGCGGATTTTTTTGAAGCGCAAAAGAGAATTTTTGCCAGTAATTTTACTTTAAATACAGAAAGATCTTTTATAATAATATTTATTTTAATCAAAAGTGTTTTCAAGAAATATTCAAAAAGAATAAAGAGTTCTTTATTTTAAAGTTGTATATAAGACAATAAATCAAAATTAATATTAAAGCAATAAATTTCATTCAGAAAAGAGAAAAGATTACCTACTAATAAAAGAAAATTTACTTTAAGGAAGAAAAATAAATTATTGCAAATTAAATTTAATGGCGAAAGAAGGTTCGTGTGAAGAAATATATTTTCTTTATTAGGGTTATTTTTAGCAAAGAAAGAATAATTTCAAAAAAAGGTTAAAGAGATCTTCCTTAGAATAAATTGTTGTAGAATAAGAAATCTCTGCATTAAACATCTATTATTTTTTTAAATCAACAAGTTGCTCTTAAATAGTGTTACGACACTAAACCCTTTCTTTTTAAAAAATAATCGAATTGATTTTCTTTAACTTTCGTTCATTTCAGTCTCAATATTATTTGCGTCTTTTAATATAGCTCAAAAATTAGTTTACAATTGAATGAACAATTCTCTCTACGTTGTGAAATGCCAAGTTTTTATAAATGGACGCAATTGACTTTAATTTGTAATGGAACTCTTTTAGATAATGAAAAATTTTTTTTTAAAGTTATTTTTACGAATTTGGGAAATTTTTGGGTTCTCATCGACAAAGGGTTTTTCAAAAAAAATTATTAATCGCAAAATTATTGAAAGAGAATAATTTTTTTTAAAAGAAAGAAGATTTTTAGGGGAGTTTATTTATTTTTTAATTAATTGCGGAATCCATCTAAATAAATGGTGATTTAACCGGGAAATTATTTTTGAAAAGGGATTTATGTTAAAAAAAAACGATTTTATTGACACAAAACGCAACTACACTATATAGATATAAAGAAATGAAATTCTTAAGAATTTAATTTTCATAGAAAAATTGTGTGTTAAATTCCGAGTGACAAGAAGCATTAAAAAAAAATGTAGTTTAGTTTTATCTTTGAAGATTTCAATTTCAACTATTTAATTCAAAAATTATTATTGTGATGAGCTCGGAAATGAAAAAAGAGTCAAAAAAAAAAGAAAGAAGGATAATGAAGAGGACCGAAACTTTCATTTAAACATTGCCATTTTTCATAAATAAGAATAAAGCAAAAGAAAAATGAGCTTATCTTTTATGTAAGGAGCGAAAAAGGTTTGCACAGAATATTTTTTTTGGGACAAAAACAAAAAAAAAATCATAATTATTTTTCAATGCGTAAAAAATAAATATAACTTTTAGAGCAGCATTATAAATTAGAAAAAATATAGTTGAAGAGGCATTAGAATTTTTATTCTCTTTTAAATTATTTTACAACTTAACAAATAAATCTATAATTATTTTTTAAATTGAAAATTTTTTAATCACTTTTTTTTTAACAGGCAAACTGTACATTAACATTTCTATAGATGCTATTATAAAGTTTCGATTTAGTATCACGATCACATCATGAACTCTCAGCAAATTTTTGAATCATTAAACATGGTATGCAGAGAAAATTATTCTAAATTCTAATCAAATTCAATTTCTTTGAATATTTCCAGAAGTTTAAATGTGATATTTGAGGTATCACCCCAAAGTTGATCTAAATCTGCACTCTGGCAATTCTCATCGATGAAGCGGTACATCCTTCACTGTAGCTCCTGCGGGGAAATGCAGGAGATATATCGCCAATGATCACAGTACTGAGACTCCTATTTTGCTACCTAAGAATCAAAATATATGATTATTAGTTGTGAAGAAATCAATATCAGTACTACGTAGGATATACCTATCAGCCAGCGATGCACATAAACCGCGTCACCTCATTCAGGACTTCACAATTACTGCCCTCATTCCGTACATTGAGCAATTCGTTTTGAGTGAGCCTATTGCAACGAAGAAAACCAGCAATCTTCCGGAAAAAATATGTTGATCATATAGATGCGACAGAGCTAAAAGAAACAATAAAAAGGAAATCAGATAATACAAGTGCTTTCTCTTTAAAATTGATTAAAACTTACATATCTTTGCGACATTTGTAGACAAATAAAATTCCAATTTTCACCCTAAATTAGAAATTATTTCTTGTGAGTGTTCACAGCATTTCCTGAACTGGGAATAGTCAGACGGAATTTTCCACTTCTCAAGAGAGAACAGCTTCTTCCCGACATTCAATGAATCCTGGACATTGAGCTTCTCAGGATTAGCTTATTAGTACTGTAGCACTACAAGTTAATCTCCGGTGACGTTAAATAAAATCATAATCTGCTTTTCTGGTCCTTCTTTGGTACTTCTATTATGCTTCAGTGTTGTGAATCAATCTTCTCATAGGCGCTACAGTCTCCTTGATCCTTCCCTTGAGAACTGAATACTTCGCATTCCTCGGTGAGAATTGATGACCGGACATGACTCCTGACAAAATCATGGGGCATCTAGACTTTTTGTCAGTTCAAGATTCGCCTGATATTCCAATTTGCAATCAGAAATTTGCCTGCGACAAAGAAATCCCCATTTTTTCTTGCACAAAGTCTTCCGGATGGCATTACAACTTTCACTCGTGAAAATAAACATTTTCTTTGTCACGTATCACAAATCGGCAGCACTTTACACATCACTTAGGCAAATATTCTAACTTTTACTGTATTTTAGTCATGTTAAAGCACAAAAATAAGCTTTAAAACAAAGAAAATGGTGAAAATCAAGAATCCAAACAAAAAAGTAAGGTTATGTCAAAAACTGTTAAAGGTCTCGAAGCTACATAGTTTTTGCTCATCAATAGATGGCGCGGTTGTCACCAAGGAAGAAAATGTCGCGATTTTTTTCTAAAAAGTGCATTGAAATTTTTAAAGTCGAAATTAGTGCATTAATAGGAATGTGCCACCCACCAAACTTCCTCAATCGATAGAATATTAAATTATCTATCCAGTGATGGTAGAATTTTTCAGATTGAGGCATTTTTCTGGGTGACACATTTCTCGAAAGTCGAGGGATACCTAGGGATCACAGAATTCCTATGGAAATAGAGCTCTTGTCAGGCCCCTGGTAAAAGAGTTTATTTATGGGAGTTTGTATAATTTTCTCTTGGAAAATGAGCATAGGCCAAAACAAAGGAATAAAATATATCATGACAGTACCAAAAAAGTTTTCTAAAATTACTTGTCAATTTCAAAAACGATATGTAGTTACGTATTATGTGCCTTTTAAAGCAAATTTTGTCGAATTTTTCTAGCAGATTTTAGTAAAAAAAATACTTGATTAGTTTGTTTGAATATTTTAAATTTTCTACAAGAACACATGAGGTCATGATACGAACATCTTCAAATAAACGCTTTTGCAACAAAAAAAACTAATTAATGTAATAAATTGATACCTACTTAATGATGGTAAGCCGCTCGCCCCTTCCTAATGCTTCCCAGACATTTGCAATCCCTCCAACACTTCTCAGTCCAACAATGAAGATCACTCCCCCAGAAATGAGGATGAGAATGCACTGAAAGGCATCAGTCCACACAACTGCCCTAATTCCCCCAATTGCTGTGTACCAGATACAAATTGAGCCCATAATCATGGTAATGAGGTAGAGATTAATTCCAGTAACTTCTTGAAATGCCAGCGCCGGTACGTAGATTGTGAGTGGTATGAGTAGAATGCCAGTTACAATGTACAGAGTACTTGCCACGTGTTTCACACTACGATCAAAACGCATCTCAAAGTACGTAAATGTGGAGACAAGTTGTAGTTCAAAGAACATCGGGAGGAATATAAATTGCATGATGAGAGTTGTAAGAAGACCCATTGGGAGGTAGATCCAGTTATGTAGTCCATATGCATACACTTCCATACTCTGCCCAATGATGGACGAACCGGAAATTGACGTGGCTACCAGGGAGAATGCAACAGGAAATATGCTGAGATTCTTTCCGCCAAAAAGGAATTCATCAATTGAATGACTTTTCTTTCGAAGTGCGTAAAACAATCCAATTCCAATAGTAACGAGGAAAACCAGGGAAAAGAAGAAATAATCAAGAAGGGAAAATTGAATTGCAGCTTGACTCATTTTTTCACACTTTATTCAACCTGATGATTTTAGTATACTGACTAAACCTGAAAAAATGTAATAACCAAACTACCCGTAAATGCTAGTCACATGTGTATCTATGTATGTATGTACTTTGAACACGAAAAAGTAATTAAATTTAATGTGTCTTCATTTTATTTTATAATTTTATCGTGATGTGCCTCCCCGAAAAGAAAATAAACATATTATAACATAAGTTATTGAATTATTGGGCCTAATTCAGCGACCAAGAAACCCTTGAAATCTTTGAATTTTGTACTGAAATTTCAAGATTTCAAGCGAATTTCAAGGGTTTCTTGGTCGCTGAATAAGGCCCATTATGTACAAAAAAAAAGTATAATCTCAAACTTACCCTCAAACTTTTTTAAGACATTGGGAAGATTATTAATGTTTAAATAATAGCGAAAAAAACGTTCCAAAAGTCAAAGTAAAGCAAATTTGGATATTTTGAATTTAGAAAACCCAAGTCTTCGTTGGAAACATATTTCCTTTTCTTTTTTTTATTTATTTCAATTGGAAATTTATTCCTCAGTTGAGGCATTTTCCCAGGTAGTGTAGAAACTATCAACTTCCAAACCAGCTTAAACTTTCTTAGAATGCCAGGGAAGGTCATTGAATTACCCAGAAGAATGTCAATTCTCTCGAAAAGGTTACAACCTAGCATTGTCAGATCTACAGACTCATTATAGCCCAAAATATTTTAAACGACATATTTACAAACATATTTTCACTAATTTTTTTTCTCTTCTTTAATTTACCAATGCGTTATATAATTTTTTAAATTTCTTTCTTTCAAACATTTTCTATTATCCTGAAATTTCTACACAATATTGCTGTAGGATCATTTAACGATTCAGCTTGGCGTGTTAAAGGTTAATAACAAAGGCGTTTCAAATCACATCAATTTGAGGAAATAAATAGTTTAATTCTATTTAAATCGGATAGTTTATCCATTTAAAGAAATAAAAGACACATGTAGTGTCGTCATTGTTTAAAGTTTTAGGCGTATATTTGCAAACTTTTTCTTATGTACTTGATTCCAGAGGGAAATGATAAATATTTTGATTTTGAATGTGAATGTGAATTGAAGTTGAAAAAATTATGCAAACCCATTCCATTTTATTATTTCTTTATCCTTTTTTCGAAATACATTTATAATTAACATTATTTAGATAGAATATTCAACCTCTGCATTTCAGGGCAATTCATTAGCAAATCTTGTGGAGTTTTCTTCCTCAAAAACGAAACGAGAAGTTTCTGATTTTTAATTTCATTGCCACCACTTAGGATGCTAACTATGTACCCCACACTTAGATTAATGACTATCCCAATAAGGCAGTAAAATTGAAAATTTATCCGGAAAATCCAAGGAAAATCATCATTTTGGCCATTCCTTGGTGCAAACTTTGTGATTGATGAGTTATTCATTGGACTAAAGCTAGGAACGTTTGATGTTGAATTTAAAAAGGAACATCCATCCGTGCGTAGGGGAAGTACAGGATCGGGGTTTTTATTGAGCCCTCCAACAATTAGGATCCCAACGACAATCATTGCACATACTACTCCACATTTTGCACCCTGAAAAAGTATTAAATGAAAAAGAAAGGAATTAATTTTTTTATTTAAAGGCTAAACATTTTCTATTCGATTCGTACTCGTGCATTAATCTTTGGAATAAACATTCCATTTGCGAAAAGTCCAAAAACTGCAACAGTTGACAAAGTGAAGCACTGCGAGGTTATTGCAAAGATCGTTCCCATTCTTTCAATTACGAATACAAGAGCAATTCCAATTAAACCCACAACCACGCTGATTATCTTAATGATTCGACTGAATGTCCTTTCAGACGTATCTGTAACGCGCGTGCTAACGAAGTCACTGTAGATCGTTCCACCGATTGTGTTAAGAAGGGTAGAAGTTGTTGAAAGACCAGCTGAAGTGATTCCCGCAATGAAGATTCCGTTGAATCCTTCAAAAAGTGATGCTCTTTCTTGGACGAAATATGGGAAAATTTGATCGATCTTCTTCACAATTCCCACCGAAAGAGGATCACAATTCTCGTACGACGTGTAAATTATTCCACCAATAGTTATTTGTAAGAAAAATATAATTACGCAAAAGAAAGTATTCAACCACATTGCCTTTTTTGCCTTACTTATATCAGGCAATGCCACGTAACGTTGGATAAAACTTTGATTTATACCAAAGACATAGACACTAATGAACATATTGCTAAATATGTATGACCAAATTGAACCTCTAGTTTCCAAATTGAAGTCCGTTCTGATAAAAAAAAAATAGAAAACTATTTTTAGAATCAAGTTCTTTTGCTAAAAAAAAACTAATTAATGTAATAAATTGATACATACTTAATGATGGTAAGCCGCTCGCCCCGTCCTAATGCTTCCCAGACATTTGTAATCCCTCCAACACTTCTCAGTCCAACAATGAAGATCACTCCCCCAGAAATGAGGATGAGAATGCACTGAAAGGCATCAGTCCACACAACTGCCCTAATTCCCCCAATTGCTGTGTACCAGATACAAATTGAGCCCATAATCATGGTAATGAGGTAGAGATTAATTCCAGTAACTTCTTGAAATGCCAGCGCCGGTACGTAGATTGTAAGTGGTATGAGTAGAATGCCAGTTACAATGTAAAGTGCACTTGCCACGTGTTTCACACTACGATCGAAACGCATCTCAAAGTACGTAAATGTGGAGACAAGTTGTAGTTCAAAGAAAATCGGGAGGAAGATAAATTGCATGATGAGGGTTGTTAGAAGACCCATTGGGATATAAATCCAGTTGTGCAATCCATATGCATAAACTTCCATACTCTGCCCAATGATGGATGAACCGGAAATTGACGTGGCTACCAAGGAGAATGCAACAGGTAGTATGCTGAGGTTCTTTCCTCCAAAAAGGAATTCATAAATTGAATGATGCTTATTCCGAAATGCGTAAAACAAACCAATCCCAATAGTAACGAGGAAAACTATTGAAAAGAAGAAATAATCCAGAAGAGAAAATTGAATTGCAGCTTGGCTCATTTTTTCACACTTTATTCAACTTCGCGACTTTAAAATTGACTGAAAAGCGGAAATAATATGACTAGGTATGTGCCATAAACGCCATACGTGAATGAATATAAATAATGATCATGATAAAGTAATTAAATTTATTTTTTTTGTTTTATTTAATAATCTTATCGTGATACACATTTCGTGAAGAGACTTATGTAGCAATGCCCATGTACACGCAGTTGTGTAAACAATTCCAATATCTTTTAAGCCATCACAGGTAAAAATTTGTAAGTTCTCTGATAGGTGAATAGGAAGCAATTGAAGCTGGCATCGTGGTCCACCAACTTTTAACGATATGCCGAGAAGAATTAATATCTTTTAAATCAAGCTAATCATAAGCTTTGACAATTGAAGTCGTCCACCGTTCTTGGAAGACAGAGAGAAATGTTTAAAATCCTCAACCTTTCGACCGGAAGCCAAAACATTTTCGTTCTTGTTGATCAGTGTCTTCAATTGAAAGTCCTTAAAAAGCTTGATGTTCTGTGTGACCAAAGTGAACAGTAGTTCATAAGAGTTCTTAGATCCTGAGCCGATGTCTCAATTTTTTGACCAACCGTCAAAACCAAAGTAAAGGGCGATAAGAGCTTGCAACATAGACTAGGTACCTTAGAAAAGCTAGGGCCAAAATGTGTAATTTGCAAAAAAAAATCACAAATCCTTCTCAGTTTTTTTTTAAATAAACAGTTACTTTAAGTAATATTATAATTTTACGTGTAATCTTTGTAATTTGTCACTGCACCAATCCATTTGCAATGAAGGTACATAATATAGGTAGGTACCTGATGAAGGTGATAAAAAAACCGCGAAAATTATTTATTCGTTTATCACCTAACAAAAAAATCAAGTAAAACTACTAAATTTCCGAATTAATACCTAAAGATCATTTCACATTAATTGACTCAATATGTTTTCCATAATGCCCTTCAGACGCCAATTTGAGTAATAAGAAAACGTGTGCTTCTCATCTCCGCAACGACGCAGTTGAAGAGACCAAGTTCTCCACTATATACATACGTATATACATATGTGGTAAAAGAGTTTGGTAATGTTATAAAAAAAGCCATGATGGAAGGACGTAGGATAGAGACCTTATAATGGTGTAGGAGTGTGATATATTCTGGGGGTGAGAATTGAGAAAGAACGAAGAAAAAAAATAGTTGAACGTTGAAGATGGATAAAAGCGGGCAAAAGCTCGTATACTGCGTGTGGGTGTGAAATGAATGGCGAGCTTTAAGGGGTGTGTGACATAGCAGTGTATTCTCATTGGGTGATTTTAGAGGCGTAGAAAGCACCATGTGACGTCAGCTGAACCCCGCTCCATTCACCGAACCCCCCTCAACATGCCATTACGTGCGGGAGCTTTTTTTTGTTATTGTTGAAATTTCCTTTAGGGGGTGGATTTTGGGCGGATGGAAGGTAGCTTGAAATGTAATTATATACCTACTAAACTGACTATATACCTGTGTACATAATTTATTAGTGTAGGTGCACAGGATGCTTCTGCCTTAATGGGATTCAAGGTTCTTAAAAAAACAGCATTGGGGAAGATAAATTAGTCATGCGGAAATAAGTTATATGACCATGGATGAGAGTGAAAGCTCCGGAAATGAGGGGTGGTTATAATTTTTTTCCACTGAATTTTCATTTTATTCCATGTGATTTTTATTATGTATTTATGTATACACACACAAAAATTATATATGTGTGTTAAAATTAACCTGGAAGCTTCTCTCGCATTTATTCTCACACTATTCTCACCAGAATATTCTCTCTCTCTCTCTCTCACAATTCTCACAGCACACAGTACAAAGTTTAGAAGAGAGAATATAGAAAAAAATATGAAAAATTCTCACATGCCAAAGGGGAAATGCTTGGCGTGATATATGCGGGAAAATGGGAGCGAGAGAGAAAGAAAAATGTGGTTGAGAGTGGAAAAACTGTGTGTCGTCATTTATTGGCGCCAGCGCAGTTGAATTTCCGCGCGATAGAAAAGCCTAACTAAAGCGTTGCAATGATATACATACACAGGGAAAAACGGTGCGTCACTCGGGTGTTACAGTGAATACGGCCCTAATGGCACATGTTGGGTCAAGGGGTAGTGCAGTGGGGGGTGGTGGGTATGGTTGCGATTCTGTATGTGAGAGAGAGAACATTTTGTGAGCATAGAAGGTTGATTCTATTAGATTTCTTTGAGCATTTTTCAGTCCCCGACGAACGTCTTCAACGACTGGATCGTACTTAAAATTGTTTGAGCGCGAGTGCTTCATATACACAAAAAAAGAGAAGAAGAAACTTTTTTTTTGCAAAGAAATTCATGGTAAAAAGAAGAAAAATTTAAGAATTTTCCTAAAAATAAAATTCCCCTCTTAATATAATTCCCAGTGTGTGATACTCACGTTATTGCCAAAGTTCTAATTGAGGAGTTTCTTTGCATTCCTCAAAGCATCCCAAATTCCCAAATTTTTCTCATACAGTGGAATGTCCTCGAGAGTGAAAAGGAGCAATAGTGGAAATTTTCTCGGCTGAACTTGGGCACCAAGAGTGGTGTACAAATTGAAAAATTCTTACATCATCCATTGCTCTGTGAAAAGTGGCATAAATGTTTGAATTTTTCATACAAAAACTCACCCAATGTTATGACCTATAAGTGGAAAATTTGCCAAGAAACATGTAAATGGGATTTTTCCTATTTTATTTTTCCTTTTCTACTTTAGCCCAGAAGAGTTAATTTTTATATTCTCTACGTATAACCAATACAACCCACTCCCACACGCTTTTAAAGCATTTTGTCGTTTAGAGGAAAAATTGTGAAGTGTTTTTTTTTCCTTGAATGTGTCAAGAAAATTATTCGTGGAAAATTTCTTTGCGCACATTTCTCCCCAAATTTTTCTTTTGCAATTTTTTTCCATTAAAATTCCAATTGAAATCTCAAGTGCAACATCACATTTCAACGCAACGATTGCAAAAGTGAAGAAGAATTTTCCTCTGATCACACAATATAAGCAAGAAAATTATTTACAGACTTTCCATTGATTCTTTTCTTTTTCTCTCATTTACACTGTTTAATCCATAATGTGGATTTGCATTTGTGGCCAGCCTTTACTGGCACCCTACTGATTGAATGCTAATTTTATGCAATGATCGTGTTGATTGTGGATATAGAAGAGATTATGAGTTCTCAGAAAGGTGATTTTTTTGGAAAAATAGACGTTAAACAGGGTGCAAACATCCCTCATTTTTTTGGAGACGAGACAATCTAATGGAAAATTTCCACTCGCACACATACAAACTCACCTATATTGAGGTTACCAAAAACCACCACATTGACGGGTGCTACTCACCCCCCATAATATTCTCAACATACAAGGGGATTTTTAGGAGCGAGAGAAAGAGCAAAAGGTTGCTTGAAAGAGAAGCAAAAACAAATCCATTTTACATGTGCAAAATTTACCCCTTACGAACTTATGCCTATATAGGTGGAAGATTTTTTTTGCACAACTAACCCCTCACCCTTACAGTCCTCTTACCAATGCTAAGGAGAGAAACAAGAGAAGAGAACGTGTGCAAGAGAAGCACCGAAAGAACAACCCTTTTATTTTATTTGCGCGGCAAAACATTCACCAAAAGTACATAGCACCGAATGGCAATGAAATATGTATAAAGGATGACAAGAATATCAAATGGCGGAAGTGTATGATGCCCTTACGCAAATTCTCAGTGCGTTGTTCTTTGGGCACAAATATTTGTACACTCTCCATGATTCTCCCTTAAGGGCAATCATTCTCTCTCCTTAGATGAGAGATGCTCGTGCTTGTGTGCAAAAGGAGCTAAATCACAAGGGATGTGGGTGGTGTAAGGTTAAAACCTCCATAAAAAAAAGACGCAACAACACAGATATTGTGGCAAGCTTTTTTCTGAGCTTTTGTGTTCAGCATCATTCTCATTTTTTGTGTGATTTTTCTGTGGATGCTCCGTGAATTTTCTTTGAGAAGATGCTCAATTGGGTGAGACAGGGACAGGGGCAGAACTCTGCACTCAATTGACTGGCATTTCCTTGAAATGTAGTACATGGTGCTCAAGGAAATATCACTGCCAATTAATATTCGCGCGCGACGTTTATTTTTGCCACAATCGATTGATACACAATCATGTGATCCGTACCACCCCATTTTATTGGATTTTTTTTCACACATTATATTTAATGTAGGTGTCGTCATGGAATATTATGCGATTATATCAAAGCTATTTAGAAGAATAATAATCGATTTTTGTCACTTTAGTTAGATTTTAGCGTGGTTTAACCCTTTTGCGTCCACATGAAAGATAGAAACATTGAAACATACGCTCCTTTTTTCACGATGTTTATGCTATGGAAGTTCTAAAAAAGAACATTTCTCCGTCAGAACGTCTGCTTTGGCCTAATTTACGTAAAAATGCATTTCAAAGTTTAAAAAAAAAAGTTAGAATTGAGTAATATTTGGAAAAATTAAATGTTTCACGTTTGGGTCTACGTACACTCATAGAAAAAATTCCATATTTATCACTGCAAAGTGATGAATACGGAATTTTCTTGTATGAAACACCACTAAATATGGAATTTTTTCAATGAGTGTGCAATATAAGTTTTATCGAAATTCTTTTTCATATTATGAATTGATATTCCAAATGAATCAGATTAAACATTTTATGCTTTATGAATATGCCGCTTGATACATTTTTCAAATGACTTTAGTTCTTAAACGACAAATTTCGTCAGGATACTTCAACCGAAAGTGTGTGTCACACCGCTTTTTATTGCTACAATAGCAACAATTAGAAGATCAGCCCAAAATGGTTATTTTTAATGATGTACACTCATAGAAAAAAAATCCCTATTTATCACTGCAAAAATAGTGTTTCATATAAGAAAATTCCGTATTCATCACTTTGCTGTGATAAATACGGATTTTTTTCTATGAGTGTATATAGTACATAAACAATAATGATTTAAAATAATAACAAATAGTTTTATCGGTACTTTCATAGTTTTTCTAACTACTTACTTAATTGCGCAATTGAGAATACTCTTTCAATAAAATTCTCATCCTTGCGTGCTTCACATGGAAAAAAAATCGGCCTAGATGTTCAAGAGAGGAAGTAATTAAAATTTTCAGCTGCTGCATTCCAGTGGGATTGGGGAATTTATCGTTATATAGGTAATATAGCTAACGTGGGCAAGAGAAGAAAAAATATTTTACAAATAGAAAAGAATTCTTCAAATGAATGTAGGTGTAATGGTGGCAGAATTGAGATATACATACAGAAATAATTGGCACGATGTCAAGTTCAATGCAATAGTAGTGACATCATATGGGTAAATTGCGTCTACATGCGCTATTCGCAAAAGAGAAAATGAGATTTATTTAGTAGGATAGGTATGTAATGTACAGTACATTATATCCACTGTTGACCTAATGTTGAATATTTGGAATGTTTCGTTTATTTATTTATTAAATTAGAGGGTCAAACTCAATTTAAAATTAGTGTGTGTTACCTGAGTTTTTTCCTGTTAAATTCATTCATTGATTTGTTAAGAAAAATGACCTTTTCCCAAAAGAAAACGATCAATTAAATTTAAACACCTTGAAAAAATTTTCCACTGCGTTTTCCTCGTTTTCTTTTCTTCTTAACTTGACTATTACCGGGTAATAAAAATTGTTTAATCAAATTAAAACCACAATCAGTTCTCCCCATCTCACTCGCACACATTTTCCGTATAAGCGATTAAACATAATTCAGTGGATGATATGCGTCCCATGTGATAAGAATGTTTATCGAAAAATTTGGTATTAAGTGGTGGAAAAGATTGTATACAGTCGTGCTCTCGTGGTAGGACCGTCGTCAAAATGACTTCTCCGCGGTAAAACGGCTTCAGAATGAAGTATTTTGCCTTCGCAGTGGGACAATTAGTATGGAAAGGTAGGATACTAATTGTCCCACTGCGAAGGCAAAATTCCTCATTCTGAAGCCGTTTTACCGCGGAGAAGTCATTTTGACGACGGTCCTACCACGAGAGCACGACTGTATTTATTATAGTTTGAGAGGAATGCTTTCCAATTTATTTTGTTTTATGTTTGTTAGTTATTCACAGTTAAATATTTCGATGAATTATTTAAGAATATTTTTTGTATGTGATTTTCACATTTAATTCTTTGGCATAGATATACGGAAATAAACATATTTCGCATCAGAAAAAAAAATTTTCTTATTTCTTTATCTTTTGTTGCTTCTAACTAATACTGATAACCATCAGTATCAGGGTCAATTTAAATTAAAGAGGAAAATTCACAAGCAGCAGAAAAGCATCTTTGCACTATTCTTCATTTTATTGGTCAATTATTTTTTTTTCTGAGACACAAAAATCAGACTCATTGAACTGTGTTGAATATAAATTGTTGTGTAATTCACATTTCCTGAGGAAGAAGTTTATTCATTTTGAGGCACAAAATCTCGACAATGATACAAGAGGGACGTGAAAATATTCTAAAGAATTATAAAATATCCAAGAAAAACTATAAAGAAATTGTATTTTTAACTATTTATTGCTTTCTTTGGAATCTTTCAATAATTATATCGCTAAAATAAATAAAGTCCTTCACAATTTAGATTTTATTATGCAAATTATTGCATAATTTGTGATATTTCCAAAGAATGAGCTTTAAGCACATAAAAGCTCGTCCAGATAGCTTTAAATTGTAGCGAATCCCACGAGTTAGGCCTCATTCGTGAATTATCTGAACAATAACAGAAATAACACGCACACGTGAGTGTCACACAATCATAAATCTCGAAGATATTTTTAGTACAAATTGTAACGTTCATTTTTTTTTCGATGTTTTCAAATCTGCTAGAATTAACTTATTTTCAAGAAAATCCGCTAAAATGAGTGGCGCGAGGAGAGTGTCAATCTCGCGCCGAGAGAGAAAATTATTTAGTCTGGGTTGAATCACCGTCCGGCACGGTCACTGTGCCGGCGGTTATTGTAAATTTAATTGCCTTGCATTAATTTCCCATGTGGGTGATTTTTATAGTGCTCTGTGAGGACCCTCAAAGCCGGACGTGGTCCTGTGAAAGGATTGGTCTCGCCCTGGAGAAAAGGGAGCTTGGTGAACAACGGGGAAAATGCACCCACCCCGCTAACGGAAAATCGTCACCCGTGAGCCGGGGTACTCCGCCCTGGGGGCGCTACAATGACGGAAATCTCTGCAGAGTTGGAGAGAGCATCCGTGAGACCTTTTCACCACCAGACGACGGCAATGGGGTAGACAAGAAAGCCCCAAAATGAGGATCGGCGCGGCCACATGGAAGCCGCATTGTCATGAGAGCAGAGACGTCTGCGACTTCAAGACTTTGGCTGTGCGGCGATGGAATGTTCGGGCATTGTCTTAATGTTCGGAGGAGATTCTCAACCTTCATCCGAGAATACCATCATGTGCGTCGTGGGAGCAACACGCCGATAGAATCAGCTATTTATACCCTAGAATCACTAACACAAATTTGATGTTTGTTCATAATTTTAAATCTAAAGAACTTTAAAATTTGATGAGAGTGAAGTAAACTGTAGAGTAAAGTAAATTCAATCTTTTCTTAATAAATTGTGTATTCTCCCGACTCAAATCTAGTGTAAATTTAAAGTTAAATTAAAATCTTGCTTTACCATAAAATAAAATACGTTTTAAAATCTAAATTTAAAAATAAGAGAAGCACTTTGTATGTTTAGTACGAAATAGCCATCAATTTAATTTTATCTCTTCTTTCATTGTAGATTCCAATGAGTTTTCAAAGCGTCGTGAGACAAGAGACTTTACGAATTGAATTGGAATACTAAAAAAAAAAAGATTTAATTATATGTGTTTTTTATTTAATATAAAGATAAACAGTGTTAATAAATTCACAGATACTTTTCTGTTGTGATTTTGTGTGTGTGTAACAAAAGTGAGAAAAAAAGAAGAAAAAGCATAACGTGTATAAGGAAAATCTATACAGTAAATTGAATAATGACCACTAAATTGCAAGGTGCGTTAAAGAATGGTCACGAAATGGCACCACTCAATACACGTGCCCGTGGTGATGGGACACACGGGGTTACAATTGTCCTATCGGCACCACCACGAAGTTCCATTGGGTCAGCCGATGCTATGGGCAATGATGACCCTGATCGTGCTGCTTGGTCCGGTAAGATGCAGTTCTTCCTCAGTATCATTGGATATTCCGTTGGACTTGGCAACATATGGCGATTCCCATATCTCTGTCAGCAGAATGGAGGAGGTGAGTGTTGAAAAAAAAATCTCCCGAAAGTGTCTCTAATGAAACTTTCCCAAGGAAAATCTGTGTGATGTATATATCGTACATTTTCACATGTTACTCCATTATATAACTTGTGAAGCGCAAAAGCTAAAAGCGCCAAAATAACGAAAATGTGATCAAATTTTCACAGAAAATTATCATTAAATATTTTTTTAAAGGACCTTATTTATCACGTACATGGGCAAAGGGTTCATTCGAGGTTGAATAAGAAATTAAAGAAAATTCTTTTTTCTATGCACTGATATCAACTAGAAACGAATATTTGCTCAAAAATACAAAGAATAACGTCACTATTGCGGTCAGCTAGTAATTTTGACAAAAAGCACAATAGTGACGTAATTGTTTATATTTTTGAACAAATCTTTGCCGGTTTTTCCCGGCTGATCCCAGTGAAAAAGAAAAGAAATGAAAAATCTTTTTCTTTTTTTTTTTTTGATTACTCATAAATTTACATTAATGTGTTTAAATTCAATCGAGAAACACAATAATGTCAAAGATTTCATTTCTTTGAATTACTGACCACAATACATGACATCTTAACACGCAACAGTATAAAATCGTTTAGTATTGCAAAATCCTCCTACGCTCTATGTATAATTTCCTTTCCTTTAGTGTATCTTCATGTAGAAAATGTTGGCTTTTACATGATTATTGATTTTCACGTGTTGGATTGATATCACTGAGAAACAAAATGAATTCATTCTGAAATGTTGTGTTTTCCAATACATAGCACAAGGGTACATTATATACACATTTTTATGTGCTTTTTCTATGGCAAAAATTTATTGCAGTCCCCTACCTCGCGAGACACAAAAACTATTTCATCGAAAATTGTTATGGTTTTTTTTCTTTGCTATACATAATGCTATTTTATATTAGAACAGTTATTTATTGTATATTATTCTCATACAAAAAAAAATAGAGAAGAGAGAGAAAAACTGAAAATTTTCTTTTATAGATACTCTTTAAAAGTAGAAGATATTTTCTTAATAAAAATAAAATAGTATCTACGCATCTAAATTAAAGTTTCAAATATATTTTGCTCACATTAGAGGTCAGAACCTATTAGCCTAACTAATAACTAACTTTAACTGATGTCCTGGAAAGAATCATGTCTATTTTTTGCACATTGAGAGTTTAAAAAAAAATTCAAAATAAGATTTAGATGTTATGGAATTGTTGAAAAATCACATCCTTGTACAAAAATATTCTACAGAATAGCCAGGAAATTAGGGCACGATTTCACCAGCTAATAACTTTTGATTGGATTGACATATCTGAAAACTTTTACCACCAAAAGATGAGGAAATTCAAACAGTTTTATTTGATTGTTAATTCAAGTCTATATCACGGCAAATGGTTTTCATTTTGAATATAAGATTATTGTCCGAGAAGAAAATATCTGCTTTTACTTTAAAATATTCTTTGCTTTAATATATTTAGTCGCATCCCAACGAGAACTATTTTCCCAAATGTTGACTTTGTGGAAATAATTTCCAAAATATGTCGAAAGTAGCTGCCCTATTTTGGAAGGAAATCATCTTTCGTAATATATTCGGCATATTTCCTTATCAAGCAGCCCAATTTCTGCCCTATTTTTAAGTAAAAAAAATTGGGCAGTCCAAGTGGAAGATATCTCGAAAAAGTTTCGACGCCTTCCCAATAGGGAATTGGGTGTGGACAGTCTGTCGAAATTTTTCCTTCCTCCATTTCCTTTAATATTAGGGAAAAAATAAGGCCGATTGTCGACTAATATTCGACATGCTTTCGACAATCTTCCCAATTTTTGCCCTATTTCTTCCCAATTTCTGCCCTTCTCCAGATTTTGGATTTCATATTTTGTCAACAGATGGACTTTAAGGTTTAGAGGTTAATGAGCTCAATGGCGTACTTATTCGTGCGCGGCAAATCAAAAATTTACTTGCTAAAATTAAATTCGATTTATTAATTATCTGAGACTTTTGCATCCAAAATATGTTGACCAACATGTTTCAGGATGTGTAAAGAAATTTTAAAAATACTTTCAACAAGGTTTTGGGAAATTTCATTTTTTAAGTGAAATTAAAATATTATCAAAAAATTAAATTTTTGTGAAATGCAATGGCATTTTATCGCCTTTGGCAAATATTCCCGTCGGGAAAAGGGTGTGGCATGGTTTTCCAAAGACCAAGCGACAGGATAAGTCGCAATATAAAAATATTAATATTTATTAATATCGTGTTCCATTTTGTCTTGGCATTTTATTGTTGTCATGTAAAATAACGCCATGGAGGCCCCAATATAATCATGTGATGTGTGAAAAGAGCAGAAGAATATAAAAATATGTTGTTTGAATTGAATATTATTGGAAAGAAAGAGACAAATAACGAGGACATCAAAGCAATATATGTCGACATACTTTCGAAAATTTTTCCTATTTCTGCCCTATTTCGACGGTAGGTCGGAATATGGTCGGCCACGTTTCGACATCAGCTTCCCAATTGGGCAGAAATAGGGAAGATGCTTTCGACGAACTGTCGGCAGAAAAATTGGGATTTTTATTCCCCATTTTCGTCGAGGCGTCGAGATTTTGACCAATTCTCGACAAATCCCTGCCGACGGATTTACGAAAATTTTCCCTATTTTCAAGCGATTTCTCTCGTTGGGATACAGTCGGGAAAGGCATATTTGATGCAAAATTAGTTAAATATTAGATTATTTAACGATCAATGGGTGATTTTTATATATTTCGCTCTAGCGGCTACAATTTATAAGATATCGACTTGATTTTTTTTCATTTTAACAGATAAAACTTTTTGAACGTTCTTATCTTTCGGTGGCAGAAGTTTTCAAACATCTCAATCCTATCAAAAGTTATTAGCTGGTAAAATCGTGCCTTAATTTCCTGGCCGCCCTGTACTAATCAGTATTGAATGAAAATTATTTTAAAAAATAGAATCACTAGGTACTCTAGATTTTTTTCTTACATTTTGCTCTGGAATATTCCAGATTGTATTTTAATTAGAATTTTATGTGAGAATATGGTAATAAGAACACACCTAACAATATCATTCATCAAAGTCTGTTGGTTTATTGATCTGTATTGCATTTTGTATTTAATATTACGTAAATACATCACACATAGTAGAACAAAAGAAATATTATATATCACACAGCAATATACATATGGCATACATAATTCATTTTGTATAACAAAAATCCATTTTTGTGAGATTTTCATGGTTTTCATGTTCAGTTGCCAAAAGTAATATACTCTCAAATAATTTCCAATATTCTTAAAAATAAGTAGTATATAATGGTAAGAAAAAAAAAGAAGACGCTTTTATGATCATCACGAGACGCGCGTGATGATAAATTTAGTAACATTTTTTCGAGAGATTTTTCCTCGTCTTTCTCATTAAAGTATCGTATATATTGCGTCGATACTCTGATTTTCGTCTTTTGCCATCACCTTCAAACACGCAAGCAGATCATTTATTAGATGAAAATCATTTATTATAGACTGTTCAAAACATTGTTCATATATGTATACAGAGAAAATTTCATTTTATATTATGCATTAAATTCATGCATCTCTGCACATACATAAAGGTTCAAAGGGTAATTTTTCCCACGCTGATAAAACGTTAACTTAATGATTTCTTTTTTTTTGTAAATTGTTCCACAATTTTCATTTATTTCAAGGATAATGTTGTCACTTAGGGGTATAGAGGTGTGCCTATTCAGGGTCTTTTGCAAATTAAAGGTAAACACATGAAGAAAAACATTGTAGGTATACATAGAGAGGAAATGTAAAAATAGAAGAAGATTGGAAAACTTTTTTTGGGGGTACATAATAGGATTAATTTTGAAAACATCCAATTTATCACATGGATATACATACACAATTAAAAACTTTTATTGATTGAATTTTGGTGTGGTATTTAACTAAAAGTAAATAAGGAAATTAAAGAATAGAACATAACGAAGCATAAATGGGAAATTAATATAAATGACAAACTGTATAAAGCTCTTCAATTAGCACATTTATCTTAAGTTGAGTAAATTTTGACGAAATGAAACCTTGCAATACTAATGCAAATTGAATTATATGAGATAGAGCAAATATCGCATTGAGATAAAGAAGATGAAGGTCTCTTTTAAAAATATAGTCATTAAGCAAACGCTACAGAACTTTAATTGCGTTTTATGCTTTTGTATAGGGTAGGATGGGAAGAAAAGGTTTTCCTATAGATGAGTGGAAATTGAAAAACTTTCAATTAATAAGAAAATTAATTGAAAAACATTCTGCATATGGATCAAGAAGAGAAATTTTTAAGAAGATTGAAAAGAAAATTAATTAACAACAAAAGGTGTATAAAGATTTTAATTAAAAAAAATTCAAGACAATGTCATTGATCATTTATTGGATACCTCCTACATTCTATAGATTTTCTAATCTAATTCTTTCATTTTATTACATTGTATGATATCCATATATACATAATATCAGGAAAGTCTTATCAGAGTTGTGCTTTTATATAAATTTCCCACCCAACTAAAAGCACGCTGTGATACACTCATGATGGAAACTTTTTTTTTCTTCTGGTGCGTGAAGCATGACCGACAAATCTTGAAAATTGATTTTTCCTTGGCAATGCCATATCCTGCCGAAGTAAAAAAAAATAAACGAACACATGGTGGGAAGTTTCCACTTTCTGTACCTTTCTTCAAAATCAGGGAAAGAAACGAAGGAAAAAAAATCTAGACATATCACACGTACAATGTGATAGCCCAATAATTTTTTTTTCGTGGAAATTGCCACATGAGTGGTTTTTTTTTATCATATAGAAAAGACTTTCATTTGTGAATGGAAAATTACGTGTGTGGGCACTTGATGTCGTGGTTGTGCTATCCTAAATTTAATGACACGACACTCCACTGCATCATGGATCCTATTTATAGGAATTTTTCATGAACGGAATATTTTCTCTGCGCGTCCAACTCAACTATATTTTCTCTTATCATCACAATTTATATTGCGAAAAGAGGAATGTTGTTAGACTAAACTTGTTAGGGAACTATGAGAACTATTGGTGTAACAACGATTTATTTACATTTACATAGAACAGCCTAATTGAAGGATACTTGTAAAAATTTCCGTCACAACTTATTCGGTAATTTACCTGAAAAAAAGTGAAAATTTCTTGTGATAACACTCACTTATTCTTAAAATGAGCTTGTAAATGATGGGTTAACCCTAATTTTTTTTTAAACTGTGGCGTAGAATAAATAAAATAAATTAATGTTTCGCGATAAAAATGTGAATTCTTGTAAAATTTTTTTTAATCAGACGAAATCTTATCAAAATCATCCCATTTTTTAGTGTATTTAATTAAGTTTTTCTTTTAAGGTTTGCACTGATCAAAATTAATTAATTGTCATTTACTTAACTATTTTTTAAAGAACTAAATGCAATTATTTGCCTTAAAAAAATACGTCATCTTATTTTTTAATCAACATTAACTCAAATTTCAATTTCTTGTATAAAAAAAAATACCTACTGATTCAATTTTGTAAAATCTTTGAAAATAGTTTTCAAGACTTTTTTAGAAGGCTAATTTTATTCTCAAACATTTCTTTGGTCAAGAATTCCTTAGATTTATTGCGACTGTCTCGTTGCTCTTGAATGAGACAGTAATTTTTTCTAGTGAATATGTAAAGAGCATATCCAGCAGTACGGAACTAAATTCAATTTCTTATTTTCTTTGCAGGTGCCTTCCTGATTCCATTCGCCGTCATGTTGATCCTGGAAGGGATCCCACTTTTCCTCATTGAATTGGGAATTGGACAGAAGATGCGCCTTGGTTCACTTGGTGTATGGAATACAATCCACCCATGGTTGGGTGGTATCGGAATATCATCGTGTATCGTCACGCTCTTTGTATCGCTGTACTACAACGTTATCATAACATGGTGTTTCTACTATCTCTTCAATAGTTTTAGGGTAAGACATAGATGAATGTTAGTCGTTGCAAAAGAAGGTCCACATTTTCTGCTAAGTCTCTTTTCTATCAGTATCCACTACCATGGTCAAGCTGTCCTCAGATAAATGGCACCGATCTGGATGAGTGTGCCCGATCATCTGAGACAGCTTATTTTTGGTATCGCACAACACTCGATGCATCGCCATCCATTGAGGATTCCGGCGGCCTAAAGTGGTGGATTGTTCTGTGTCTTCTCCTAGCGTGGGTCATTGTTTTCTTCATCGTTATGAAGGGCATTCAGAGCTCCGGAAAGGTAAAAAAAAAAACATCACCCTATGTACAATTTTCCATTAAGAAAAATCGTTGGCATTTTCTCAAAAGTATCATTGCTCTCTTGCACGAAGCACCAGAGTTTCAATTTAAAGAACTATTATAGGTTGTTGATCTATTAGATTTTGTCATCTTCATTAGAACAGGGAGAAAGATTTAGAAATATTTATTTTAAGCTTAACGTAATAATTTCAAAAATGTTTATTTAGTTAAAAATCATTTAAGAGTTCTTAAAGTTAAAATTTTTAAGATCGATATTTTTCCTGCTTTTCTATAGAACGGATATTTAATGTTAAATAATTTTCTTTCAGGTGGTCTACTTCACATCACTCTTCCCATACCTCGTCCTTACCATTTTCTTCATTAGAGGCATCACGTTGCCGGGCGCAAGTGCGGGTCTCATTCACATGTACACGCCGAAAGTGGAAAAGCTCACGGAGCCAACTGTGTGGCTTGATGCAGCCACTCAGGTGTTTTACTCCTTTGGCCTGGCTTTTGGTTCCTTAATTGCCTTTGGGAGTTACAATACACCCAAGAATAACTGTGTCCGTGACGTTATTCTCGTCTCGATTTGCAATGCCATCACCGCCATTTATGCGAGTGTAGTTATCTTTTCCATTTTGGGTTTCAAAGCAACTGCCAATGTTGAGAGGTGCATTGAAGTGTAAGTAGCAGAGACTTGTTTAATTTTATGGCAATCATTTAAAAAAAAATATCTTCTTTTCTTTTTTAGAAACATGAAAATCCTACATGATCACAAACTCCTACCAGATCGGCATGTAGAACGAAGTGTCTATGACAAAGTTATGACGACAATATCAGCAAATATGAGCAAAGAATGGGAACTGGAAGAATGTAGCTTAGCTAATCAGTTGGACAATGTAAGTCGCATTTTTCTTACACGTGAACACATTTTTTCTTCAGAGAGATAAATTAGAATTGTTCTTTTATCAGTTCACTATCTTCATCATACCTCTATATGACATTTCACACGTAAGGAAAAGAAGTTGTAAATTAATTCAGGGTGAATATGCAAATTGCGTACATTGCAAATAAATTTGTCTAATCCTTAGTTAAATTTATTTAAAGGTGAAACAATTAGTTATATATTGCGAAATTTCTCGTAAAGAATTTCGCGAGGAAAAATTTCCCCTTAATAACGTCATTAGGGTGAAAGAAAAAGATTTTTTTTGCTACTTTGTCGGTAAATAATTTTGAAGGTATGAGTATATAGTATAACAAAGACGACAAAGACCAATATAGGAAGATTTTTCTTTTGGTTTTGCTCTGAGCATTAATTAATAAATATTTCAGGTAGATTTCTTTGTAATAAAATTATTGAAATTTTACTAAAACGTGCAAAACACCTTTTCAAATTAAACGCATTATTAAAAAAAAATCCGATTCTACTCGATTATTTGATCCTGAAATATAAAACGTGAGGTTACAGAAATTATTTCAATTAAATTGACCCACCTCCACACGCCACATTAACCCCTAATGTGGTTAAAACTTAAAACTTTTTGTTGTTTATTCAATGACAACGCGTGTGCACGACTTTGTATGCAAAATTTCACAGAAATACTAGAACAATTGAGAAAATATATTTTAGAGTGAGTATTTAATTATAACAATGTTAATGCTACTAACTCTTGCAAATTAACACTGTAGTGTTTGCACATAAATGCTAGATAATTTTCACATTTTCCATCTATGAATACGTCACCGTGTTTTATGCAGTTGCATCAATTATTTATTCTTACAAATGAATTATTATGAAATAATTCTAAATAAAACCAGCGAGAGATGAAAACTTTCAATGTATTTTAATGCAGTAAAATAGTAAAATTATAGGACTTCACTGGTTGTTGGTTATTTGGAAAATTTAACTCGACTATTTTATTAATTTCAAAGTCACCCTCAAAGTCCTCTCTTGGATTTATGAATGTGGAATCTGTGGCCATAGAGGACCGTGAAGTATTTTGAAGGAAAAAAAATATCTCAATTTAGGAGTCAATTCTGATAAAAATCTTTACTTTTCTTTTTTTTTTTTAATAAACTAAAAAGTTGTTGTAAGATTTTAAAATTAGATGTTTTTATATCAATTTATTGTCGTTCTATAAAAGAAAAATAAAGGATTTGTTATTTTAGAAAACGTCAGAAGGTTCTTCAAAAAGCAATGGAAAAGTAATTTTCCATCTGAATCCTGATTGAAGAAAGAAATAAAATGTTAAAATCATTTATGATTTTTTCCAGAATACCAAATTTTTATAAATGGCGAATAGTAAGAAAAGAAATTAAAAGATTTATATCACAATCTACCTCTGAGTAACTATTCAGGACCTGATGAAGAATTGAGATAAATTTGAAACATTTTTACTCTAACAACAAAAAAACTTAGATTTCTAATCTTCGAGCTTAGGAAAATTAATGATTCTACGCCGAAAATTTAAAAGGGTTAACGTATTTTTTTTTTCATTCTACAGGCAGCTGAAGGAACAGGATTGGCTTTTATTGTCTTCACACAAGCTATTGTGGAACTACCAGGGGCACCCTTTTGGTCGGTAATTTTCTTCATGATGCTGCTTTCATTGGGTCTTGGATCACAAATTGGAATGCTTGAAGGGATGTTCTGTACGATCTTTGATATTGATATATTCAAGAGGGTGCGAAAACAATACGTTACAGGTATGTGCAGAATAATCAAATGAAGCTATTTAGAAGAAAAAAAATATAAAAATATCATTTTTTGCAAATTATAGGAATTGTTTGTATCGCATGCTTCTTCATTGGTCTTCTCTTCTCCACGGGAGCCGGTGAATACTGGCTGAAGCTATTTGACTCATTCGCCGGTACCATTGGTCTCGTTGTAATTGCCCTCATGGAGATGATTGCAGTAATTTATATATACGGCCATGAAAAGTATGTTTTGTGGAAATTTCCACGTTGCGCAGATTTTTTATTACGTCCTTATTTTATATCTTTTGCATCTCTCATGTTAGATTCTCAGAAGATATCTACCAAATGACAGGATATCGTCCAGGTCTCTATTGGCAAGCTACATGGAGATATATTGGTCCGGCAATTATGATTTGCATCCTATCCTCATCTGTTCTCTTCATGATTATGGATAATCCAACTTATAAGGCCTGGAGTGCAGAATTGGTGAGAAATTTTATTCATTAAAGATTATTCGTGAGTTATTTTTTGAAAAGACATTCACGTCATTTGCAATTATTGCCTTGAAACTTTATCTTAAAAAAAAAAACTTATACAGCACATCCGCATAGGACCTCATTAGGCAATGAATGAGAAAATTTGCTAGCATTACATTATTTTATAAAATATCTGTTTTTGATTTTCCACGTTAACTTGGAAGCCAAGAACAAATAAAAAAACTTCTTGTAGCATAACAATGCTTTATGAGTATTTAAAAATTTATTGCATAACATTTGTTAAAGGAAACTCTTCTGAGAGTTTGTGGAAAATAATACTAATTTGATTTCTCTGAAGCTTTTCACAGGAATTTCTTGGTAATACATTAAAGTAAAAAAAGAAAACTTGCTAGTGTCGGATAATTCTTTAAAGAATTCGACGTTTTCTCAACTATTAAAAATAATTTTTCTTGGTATAGATTATACGTAGATTATACGTAGCATACCCTGTAATTGCTAAGCTGATACCTAAATCGGTAGTTTAAGCCTTTTAAATCAGGCTCAAACAAGTCGAGCAATGATTAAAAATTATTCTAGGCATCGTTTTGAAATAATTAAATTATTTTGTTCTGTTCAGCGACTAGGAAATCCTTGAAATCTTTAAAATTTGTTATGAAATTTCAACGATTTCAAGGATTTCTAGGTCGCAGAATACGTTCTATCATTCATAAAAGGATCCATAATTTATAAATTTTATTTTTAATTGTTTTTTAGGGAGCCGTTGTTTCAGCAAACTATCCAAACTGGGTTATGGCTATTGCACTCGCAATGATTGTTGCTGGTGTACTACCGATGCCAATTGTATTCCTTTTGCGACGATTCCAGATCCTCAAAGTGGATCTTGACATTCATCAAGGATCAATTCGACGCAATGAGACAACTGCATCCACTAAGGAAATGATTGATGAGGATGATGTAAGTTTGAAAGAATCTCTACAGCTTATAAAATTGATTTTCTTCCTTTTTTCATCTTTTAATTTAAATTTAATTTTGCTCCAATAGAGCTGATTATTTTATTATTCTTCTTCTATTATTTTATTTTAAGTATTCTGTGTATACGATATACATAGCATTTATCACAGATCATTTTTCAATGAGAATTTTAGTTAAAAAATGTTTATTTTAAGTTCTGTCTTAACTTCTCCCCCTCGAATGTTATTTTTTGTACATTTTCCTGGACTTTATTTAATTTTATTTCTAACACTTTGTGTTCTTGTAACTAACTCGATGTGTCTTCATTCGAAACATCACAAATTCCATTCTTATTAACCCTCATTTTGTCACCCAAAAAAATTGATGTTCTAACCGTTTTCCCATTCATCTTTTTAAAAACTCTCATACGAAATAAAAAGATGATCAGTCCAGATTTACCACCACAAAATACATTGACTGCAACACGTTTTACAATTGGAGATTTCGATGTAAGTTACAAATTGAATCAAAAATGTAAAGATTCAACACTAAAAGATAGAAAGAAAACTGATTTTTGTATATTAACCCATTTCCGCAGGCTATTTAAGATTAACTCAACAAAAACCAAAATCAACTCCCCTCCGTTGAAAGACTCTCTCTTTTCCAAATCATTTCGGGGCAAAATATATACATTTTCTCTGTAGATGTTCTTGCCAGAAAGTATCAGAAAAAAACATGCTCGGTTCATTTCATCAGTTCTTTTCTACATAAATGGAATGAGTGATAAATTGCTGAAATATTATAGCTACGGTAATCAATTAACAATGACAATATAATGGTAATAGTATATTCCTTCTTTTACGTATTTGTGTTTAACGTAGGTTTACTTCGTAGTTAGTATTTTATGTTCTCTTCTTAATAGAAAATAAAAATCAATTCGCATGAATTATTTCGTAAAATTGCATGAAATTTATTCTAAAAATTCATTAAAATTTCTTATGCTTCTCTATAAAAAAACAATTTAAAAAAAATTATCAAAAACGTAAACAGAATCTGTTGAGCGGTTTAATTTACCACGCATTAATACGCTATGAACGCTACGTTTAATAATATTAATTTTTCGTAAATTTCTTCAACTTTTTCCTCTACTATAAAATCTATTTAGAATATTGGTTGAATTAGTTCTAGCTATTACATTCCTCTCTGTACATATTATACATATTACGTATTTCCTTGCTGTCCTCTAGCTTTTAAAAAGTTCATTACCCTAAAATGTTTAAATATAATCATTTTTTCCAATTCAATCTCATTCTTTGAACTGAATTGAGAATGAAACTTTCATCTATTTCAATGCTTCTTTTTCATGTTTTATATTACCTATATATGTTACATTTAATACTTTAATTATTATAGTTTGAATATAAACGTTGATTTTCTGACGAAAGTATTATATTTTTTTAATATAATAAAGGAATTCTGAAATCATTTTTTTAGGCACTCTTTAAAAAAAACTTTAAATTATATTTTCTTACAAAATTATTGCAAAATGCTTTTTATCATCCCATGCAAACTCTCAAAATAATATTTCTTATTTTTTTTTGCAACCTCAAATGTATATAAATGACTCAAATACGCATGTTCTTCTCATTGTTCAATTGTTGGGAGAAAAAGCTGAAATTACAATGGAAGATCTTCTCGAAGGAAAATTTTAATTGATAAGAAAACATGTAGATATTTTCTTTTTTCTTTAAAACATTCATAATTACAACGTAATGTTCAGCTGTTTGTCCCATGTTAAACTCTCATATTGTATTGTTGTAATCTGGGAAATCGCATAAAAAAGTAAGAGAATGTGTAAGCTCTGGGATGGAAAATGTGCATAAAGAGAATTTTTTTATTTTAATTTTCTTGGTAATTTTAGGAAAAAGAAGTAAAATTATTGACATAAAAATCTTTTTCACGGGATTATACAGTGAAAATAATTCAAACTTTGCTACGCTATATTAACTAAACGTCTTGAATGATTTTCATGTATGTCCTATTGATGAAAAGTTATCTTCTATGCTTTTATTTTCATTCATTCTTATGCATTCTCGTACGTTTTAATGTTATTTTATTAAATCTTTTGATAAAATACTGGTTTAAGCAATACCCAAAAAAAGGTTCAATTCTAGAGAAATTTCCTATCTTTTATACGTTTACATGAGACACCCTATAAAAAATTTGAATCTAAAACAATTTTATTTTTCTCTTATCCCATACAGAATGACTACGATGATTACAGCGGACCAGCGATGGGTGGTCGTGTAAATGATACGGATACGGATGATGATGATGATGATCAACCGCCAACAATGAAACATTTTATGCAAAATCATTTGAATGTCCCCAAAAATACGTTTAGAATGAAGATTGTCGATTACTGATAAGTTAGAAAGAAAAAAAAAACTCGAAACGGTGTAAGAAATGATGGTAAGATATAAAAAAAGGGTGATGAATTAACTTTAAAGGGTGTACATTTTCATATCAATAACCCGATATAAATTGAAAATGTACACAATGAATACATAAAGAAGGAAAAAAAATAGTGCCAGTTATTAACATTAAGAAAGAAAATATAAACAAATCCAGATTCTTATGGATTTTAATTTTGATCGATTTACTTTGACTAATTAATTTTATTCCTTTTTTTTTTAATTTTCAAATATAATTAAATTTGGTTTTGAGTTTTATTTTAAACATTTTTTAGCAATATGTCTTTTAAATGTAAGTACTTGATCACTTTCTCAATGTAACATGCCTCATATGTCGTATGCAAGTAAATTCTTCCTTTGAAGTGAGGAAAGTTTTCATTGCGGCATATAAAATGTTTATAATACTTTTCAAAAAAATCCTACAATACGGAAAAAGATGTAAAAAAAAAGGTGATTTTATTTTTCAAAAAATGTTTCTTATGGCCAAAAGAATCTTTAAAATATATCAGTTTTGCTTCTAGTCAGAGTGAGAATATTAATGAAGTAAATTAGAGCTAAATATCAACATGTGTATTAAAAACAAATGAAAATCGTATCTTTAGAGAGAGAGAAAACAAAAATTAAAATTTACTCACAATGTATTTATTGAAGGAAACAAAAAAAATTGTATAACAATTTGTACGTGATGGCGATTTTGATCGAAAGACTTCAGAAGTCTGATTTAGGTAATAAGATGATTTAAGGAAAACAAAAACGGATTTATGGTTATTACAAGAAATACCAGAAATACTAACTTTAAAAAGAATTCAGTTCACAAATTACAAAAAAATCTTTTGCAGCTTGAGAGTAATAAATGTGTACAAAGGAGTTTATCAGAAAGTTCTAATGAATTCAGCTAAAATAAAAGACTATTGTGGATGATTTTCGAACCAAACTTTGCAAAGATAAAAAAATAATAATTTTTCGGGTAAAAAACATGTTAATGGAGTTTATGAGTCCGTTGAGTGTAAAATTTAAATTTCCTTTTAATCTTCCAAAAACTTTTCGCTATTTATCGCATTTTATTACTCTCAATGCTACATTACGTAAAAGTTTTTAATTAATTTAAATTATATATCCCGAATTCATACAATAATTTAAAAAAAAAAATGAAAGAAAAACAAGACTTTTGGGTAAAAAAAAATTAGAGTAATGTTATTTCTTGCAATAGAATAGAAAAATATGCTTTAGTTCAAAAGAAGTAAATAAAAAAACTCTTGTATTAAAATTGTGAATAGCACTTAATTAGGACAAGAAGAAAAAAAAACGATAATAAAAATAATTAGACAACCTCTTCTACATAACCCAAAGAGAAAAAACTCGCTAATATCCCAAAGTAAAAGAGAATTTATTGTATAGTAAACTTAATATTTATTTTTTCATTATTAACTAGAAAGCATTTATAAGGAAAAATGCTTGAATTTTAAGAGATCTACAAGATCTATCAGAGATTTGTGGAAGAATTTCTAAACAACAACTAGAAAGGCATATTAAAAGCATAATACACCGAAAATGTCGACAAGTAATAATAAATGTGTGATACCTTTGCTCAGAAATTCATTTTTTACGTCTTACAAATGATTTCGCCCGGCTAATTTTAGTACCAGTTTCTAGTGTTTTTGGCTTTGTATTTATTTGCCCTTGGGACAAAATAAGGACGCGAAAATTTACTGCACGAAAACTTATCAAATTACACACAGGTTCTATTAACAAACTATACATTAATAAGTTCTGTTAATAATAGAATTTCGATGAAATAAAATCACAGCTAATAGACAAACAAAAAACATGTAAACAATACTTAACGTACCTTGGCTAAGTATTACTAGACTATAAAACAACTCTACTAAATAAATAGTAATTTAACATTTTGTAAAAATAAGTAAATTCACTGCAACAAATTAAACCCAAATTAATGACTGAAAGTTTCATTAATTGAGTTCTGGAAATTAAACGAGAAAATTTTATGAAAAAAAAGTCAATAAATTTAAGGAGAAATTCTTATGCTGAAATTACAAGGCATAACAAAAGTTATTCATCAAAATGGTTTTGCATGAATTCAAACTTCAAAACAGAGCATGATAAGTAAAAAATATAAATTTTCTTTAAAACATAAAAATCGGAAAAGTACAGAAATTTTCGTGGAATAGCTCTCACTGCATGCCTGGAATTAGCTTTTGAGTGAATTTTGTTTGCGTAGAGATGTTGGGGTGAATAAAAAATATTTGAGGCTAAAGGACTCAGCAAAGGACGATTTTTTCATGAGATGCCGCGCCAAAGGTTTTTTTGTAATTAATACGTCCTTTATTGAGACTTTTTATTACTATTGAGCGGTTAAAAGTTCATAAAGAGGATTTGTTAATGACACGTAAGCTCATTACGCCGCATCGCACAAGTTTATCGTCCATCTGATGAAACCTTAAGCAATTAAATAAAAAATGGAATTTTAATTAAAGATCAGTTGAAAACCTGATCAAAATTGGTTTATGTCGATTTTAATTGATTCGTATCGGTCTGTGACTATCAGAAAAAGTGATTTGTATGTTAGGGATCAACGAAAATATTTATTTTAGATGGAAAAGTATTTATTCGTTTCTTTTTTGGCTAAACCTTCATTCGACAGAATACACGAAACAAATGTATTTTTGAAAGAATATAAAAAATGTTCAGCAGAAATTAGGTTTAGCTTATGTTAAAAAAAAAAGAGAAAATGAAAAAAATCCTTCGGGTTTGTGTGGTGTTAAAACGGTTTAGTATCCAATAAAATTCGGTTTAATAAAATAGAGATTTTCTTTTAAATGAAAGCTACCCCATATTTTTCCAAATAGATTGGAAAATACTTCTTCCATGATGGCTTTAAATCTGCCTCTAAAATCCTTTTTTTATAATACTTTAAAAACTAAAGTTTTTTTTTGGATCGAAGACATTTGGAAATTTTAATTAAAAGAAAATACGAATGAAATTCATCGAGTGAGAGTTATAAGAAAAGTATTTTTAATTCATCATTAAAAACGTTTGTTATTTTAAAAAGTCCCGATTTCTGTAAAAATGAGATCAAACTTTTTTTTCCAAAGATAAAATGTTGAATAATGCGCTAACGGTCGGTATTTTACGTTATAAAACCAATAAATTCGTAAATGAAGAATCAATTTTAAATTAAACTCAAATTCTTGAAATAAATAAGTTTTCAATTAACTTACACATATGTATGTCATCTCATTCAGAGCATCCCTTAAAAAACGATGAAAAATACAGTCAATTGAATTTCTTAATTTGGATCAACCTTTTTATTTCTTTTTTTATAAGAATATTTAATGATATATTTAAAAACAAATTAGTTAAAGAAAGCGTAGAAACATTTCTTTATTGCATTTTTAGGCATTAATATAGAATGTGAGAGATTCAAAGTAGCACAATATAAACATAAAATATATTTTAAGTATCATAATCATTTAAAGAAATTAATTACATAAGTTCTGTTCCAGCAAAAAAAAAGTGAACATAAATTTAAGAGGAAAATAAAATCGAATTATTTATGATAAATTGCACATCACACACACATTACCTATATTTAATATTGAATTAATTTAGAAAAATTCTGATGCATAACATAACATTAGTGAGGTTACAACATTAAAAAAATGCTGTGAGAAATTCATATATAAAGAAAAATTATAGAAAATAAGGTTCATTATGTAAAGAAAAAAAAACTTCTACCAGAACGATTGAAAAGAATTGAAAGATTTTCGGATGAACTTACGAATGTGCAGATGGCGTAAATTTCAATTTATATTTTTAGAGAGAGAGAGAAACAAATGAAAATAAATAAGCAGATCATATAAAAAAAATTTATGAAAAAAATGCCATTGTAGAGATTGTTGAAGATATTGTGTAAATAAATAAAAGTATATTGACATAAAGTCAAGAAAACTCTTTGATTTATTTTCCTATCGATTTTCCTAAAAGAACAATGACGTCGTAGCATTAGTGTTTGCAAAATGATCTTTCCAATACGTCAGCAGTGTAGATTAATCCACTTATATCCTGACCTTACAGTACTTAGCCTCTATCCAGCAACAAAACTTGATTCATCCTCACCGATAAGGTGCAAATAAGTTAACAACAATTTTTATTGCACGCTGACTGCGAGAAAATTCCCTAATGATTCACATTTGGATGATTCGCACAAATTCACCGGCATGATAAGAAAGTTCGGCTAAAAAAAATATTTCAGTGCCATGGACGAGAGTGTGAGAGATCTCCAATAGATCTACCACAGATGGATGATTTAGTGAAGTAAATTATTCCTATTTATCTTCCTGATCACACCGAGAAAGCTGATTTTTCAAATTAATACTGTGCAATAATAAATAAGATTTTTGTATGTATACTTGGTGAAATGTTTGATGGAGCAAAATTAAATAAAAATAAGAAATCATAAAATATATTTCACAATTTTTTTTAATCATGCATAAATAGATAAGACGACATCAAACATATAAAATTGAATTGTTAAATTCGAAAAGGGTATTAACTCTACCAAAGTAAATTAAGCACAAGAAAAATCGTTTTTTTTAGACGAGATAAGATCTAAAATTTCCAAAATTATGCAATAAATTTAAGCTAAAACCAAAGTTACATCTTTGATTCATATAGGCATAAAGGAGTTTAGTCACTGTTATATGGAAAAATTCATTAATAAAGGAATAATCAGGATACGATTAATCTTGCAGAGGATCAAAAATGTATAATAAAATAAGAAATTGACTAGAAACATTATTACTTTATTCTGGAATTAACTAGGAAAAATCTGCAAATATTTATACAAAAACTTAAACAATGACGTCATAATTATGATTTTATCACGTTAGATATACGATGCAGTTAATGCTTAAAATGCTTCATCGATGATTTTTAAAAGGGAATCTTAATGTTTAATGCATTGAAAGATATTAAAAACACAATGATGACGTCATTGCTTGCAATTTTGTCCAAATCTTTGCTGATTTTTCCCAGAAAATTCCATTGAAAAGTACGAAGTCTCTAGTTTCTTTTTCCTTTTTTGATCCTCTTCAAAATTAACTGTGTCATAATTGTTCCCAGAATGAGCAATGTTTCCATTTACCATTGAATAAACTCCTTTAATTATTTGTTATTTGATTTATTTTTTCCATAGACGGACATAATTTAACTCCGAGCTCCCCTATATTATTTGCTTAAAAGGTTCTTCATATTTAATAGACGTTGATACTGAATTTATTATATTATAGCATGCATATTGCATCAGATCAATGAATGTTATCATTCATATTTTTTTATTCGCGGAGATGCATGCACGTTTTCCATGATAAGACTTTTTTTTTATTTTACTTTGGGACATTGTTAAGTGCGGGTGTGCTTAATATATACGTTTTTGTTTTATTTAAACGAACTTTTAACACAAGACTTAACCCCTTAAGGACCGTAAGGAATTCATCGGGTGGAATGACGTGAAAATATTTTTTTTAGTAGTTTCTTTGAGCTCAAAGAAGACATTTGCAGTCAAAACTTTGATTTTTTAATTTTTCGTTTTTCATCCTTCCGGTTTCTGTGTCCATGGGGATGTCCTTTTGTGATCTGATAATGTTCAGGGACCATAAATGCATAGTCCCGCATTGATTATGACTAAATAAATAAAAATTAACTATTCAAAATTTAGCACTTTCAAATACAAGCTATGGGACGAAAACCTATGGAACTTATGGTCGTTAAGGGATTAAAACCGAAACTGTTTACTGAAAACTTTATTCGTAATCGTCCACCACCGACTTTATTGTCACCATTCTCGAGAAAAAGACATAAAATTGCTGCTAACTGATAATTATTATGCAGAATCAAGACTATCTTCCCATCTGTATTTCTCAATACAACACTTATCAAACCCAGGTGGGAGAACCAAAAAAAATTCACGTAATAGTAAAATCTAATCTTATCAGTGTACCAAAGCCGAAAGCCTAAAATTCTAATTGTTACGTACATAATACACATAATGTACTAAACGTTATCAATTTCTATGTTAGATACAGAAATGATGACTAATGGTGCTATGCAGGAATCTCATGTCAAGAGAAAATGATCATGACATTTTTTCCTGACATTTTTTGTCATTCCCTCTCACTCCCACTAATGTATTTCTGTATCTTTCGTCTTTCTCTGACGCATGCTTCCGACATTTTCATCATTCTTTTTTGTGCACTCAACATGTTTTTCATTTCGTATTATTTTCTCAGTATTTGGGGATATTTTTCCATGAAAAAGTGAAAATGGGCTTTGCTGAAGTGTTCTCAGTGCCAAGAAAGCCGTGAAAAGTGGAAATTTATGGTCATTTAGCGGCCAAATATGTGAAAATGCGCGAAGTAAAAAATCAAAACATTCTTTCCCTGACCAATTTTTACGGGATATTTTTCTGTATTTTCACGACACAAATCACTTCCTGCAGGTTTTTTGGACTTTCCCACAGGTCATCTGCAACACGGAAGGTCTGTGTGGGGGGCAGGAAAATGCTTCCTGGGTGGTGGAATCCCACCTGAACGCGGAAAAAATTGGTCCGGGAGTGAATGTTTTGCTATAGAAACTGCACAGTTTTCACTTATTTGGCCAATAAATACCCCCGATTTTCCACTTTTCACACTTTCACAGGCACTAAGAACACTTCCACAAGCCGCTTTTCACTTTTCCCGAGCTAAAATATCACAATTTACAGAGAAAATTGCAGAAAACTAACAAATACGTTGACTTCACAAGAGCTGGAAAAAGAATGACAGAAAAAAACATCTGCCTGCGACATTCTTTTTCAAGCTCTTGCGTAGTCAACACGTTTCTTATTTTTCGTCAATTTTCTCTGTGAATTGTGATATTTTATCTCGGGAAAAGTGAAAAGCGGCTTGTGGAAGTGTTCTTAGTGCCTGTGAAAGTGTGAAAAGTGGAAAATCGTGGGTATTTATCGGCCAAATAAGTGAAAACAGTGAAGTTCGACAGCAAAACATTCACTCCCGGACCAGTTTTTCGCGTTCAGGTGGGATTCCACCACCCAGGAAGCATTTCCCTGACCCCAGGCCGATCTTCCCTATGCAGATGACCTGTAGGAAGATACAAAAAGCCCGCAAGAAGTGATTTGTGTGGTCAAAATCTAGAAAAGAATCCCGTAAAAATTGATCAGGGAAAGAATGTTTTGATTTTTACTTCGTACATTTTCACATATTTGGCCCATAAATGACCGTAAATTTCGATTTTTCACTGTTTTCCTGGCATTGTGGGCTCTTTAGCTAAGCATTTTCCACTTTTCTTTGGGAAAATACCCCCAAATGTCGAGAAAATTCAAGGAAATAAAAACATGTTGTGTGCAAGAAAAAAAGCATGCCATGAAAAAAAAAATGTCGTCATCCATGCGTGGAAGAAAGACGAAAGATATGAAAATACATTAGTGGGAGTGAGAGGGAATGAAAAAAAATGTCAGGAAAAAATGTCATGATCATTATTTCTTGACATTCTTTTCCTGCATAGCACCATAACTTCTTCTCCTATTGAACACCATCATCTTTTTCACACACCTTGCACTGTAAAAAATGTACTATAAATCAGATAGAGCGAGTTATGTAACATTCGATAAGGAAAATTTATTTATTGAATTTCCCAAAGTTCTCATACCTATTTTATGTAGTGAGATGCGGTGCAATTGTAAACTTGCGCGGAGTCTGAATGTTGGTAAAATCATACAAAAAGTCCCAACAAAAATTAATTTGTGTGAAAATTTTATTTATCCACAGTGAAACTTTTTTTTATCACCACAATTTTCGCGGCAAAAACGTTATCCATTTAATCCCCATGTTGAATATTTTTCTATATCTCTTTCCACATGTCTGTGTTTATATGGGAAAAAGGTTACCTATAAAAAAGAGTCCCCCTTGGTCACAGTTATCACTACACCTTGGCAGGCTAAACACACCGTGCTCCCCATGTGTTCTCGCAGTCACTTTCAATCCGTCGACCGGAGTACGAATGATAATTTCGGCTTCTAAAATCACACGAAAAGTTCTCCTTCTCGAGCAAACATAAATTGCAAAAGTCATGATAAAGTTGAAAGCCGAAAATTGCATAACTTGTACAAAATTGCTTAGTTAGTGAACATTTAGTGCTCATATCAAATAAAAGTCTAAATTAAAAAATTCTATAAATAAAACACAATTTGCAATAAAATACTTTCATAACGACATTTGTGAGAAATTGTGTGATCTTCTCGATAAAACTCATAAGTTTGCCAAATTTAATACGGTGGCGTACGTGCAGTGATTTTAATGAATTAAACAAGTAAGGAAGTTCAATGAGATGTACATTTAGGTACCAAAATAGTGTGTGCAGTGACAAACTGACGTCCCCTTGTGTTTTCCATATTGTAAAGATTTCGCTTTTCAATGTGCCCACCTGGTGGCATTTTCAAGGAGCAAAAACCTTTCAATAAATTTCTTGCGATAGTTTTTTTTTATTCTAAAATAACGTAACATAATACATAATTTCAATTCTTCTTATAAATGCGTCAATAAATGCGTGAAGAAGATAATTTAATTTAATAAAATTAATCAAATCTATGTAGGGGAGAGCGGGGTTAAAAAAGTCACTTAACCCATGCTAACGAGGTCATAGATCTGCTGTACCTAGGACCTTCATTTTCTAGAATTTGACTAATAAGCCTATAAGAAATATAATTCCTGAAAAAAAAAATTTTTAGCCCCCATGGGGGCGTCGGTAGACACCGTATGATATATCATACGTTTAACGAAAGGGGGTTGAAAAAATCTATTTTTTTCTCAGTCTTAAAACAAAAACTTTAATTTATTTAAATGCATAAATTACATAATTTATGCTTAAATTAAGTATTCTGGCTAGATTTTGGACCAGAATTAATTAATTGCTCCAATAGAACTCCAATCCTTGGGTTTCACAATCAACTCACCGCGTTCTTGTAGAGTTCTAGCTCTAAGAAGATAGAAGCTGAACTTGTCGTGGTTCCCACAGTTGTCCTCATCGCTAACAGTTGCGTAGCCAGGAAATAAAATAACCATCTCAAGTTGCATGGTTGGCTCTAGGACGGAGACTTCTTGTGAGCATGCTGACAAGTCTCCGGACAGAGCCGGTTGTGCTATCCTTCTTCGTTCTCAGACCTACAAAAATCAAGATTTTCGCTATAATTTTTATATTTCCTGGTGTGAGGTACTTCTTAATACTTACGATGTATCTGATTTAGCACTTCCTGGCATTCCTTTTCACTGCAATCTTAATTTTTATTCCCAAACCCTTAGATCTTCCCTCACAGAAATAGACTCGCACTATAACCTAAAAAGTACCTCAATTCAATCAACGTATGATATATCATACGCAGATGTTTATCGCGTAAAATATTAAATAATTTGCGGCCGGAGACGGATATTTTGGTTAATTCACAAAGTTTTATTAATAAATAAGAGATTTTGCACAAAATAATACAGAGAAAAAGGAAATTGTCACTTAAAATACACACATTTTGGTTCCCGGACAACATTGCAATTGGATACACTTAGATTTTTGTCAAAAAATAACATTATTTTATGTTTTTGACACCCAGGAAAATTAATATAAAGAGTTAAGGGTTTATAAAAGTGGAAAACACTAACCCGGAAGGAAATTTTTGCGAATTCGCGTCATAAAAATTAAACAAAAATTACCAATTTTGCGTATGATATATCATACAAAAAGTGAGGATGGGTTAAGGGTTTAGAAAAAGCTCAAAATATCATATTTCCCAAACAGATAAAGCGAAATGTATAGTCCAATTCTTTAGGATATTTCTTGCCCTACAACTCTTTTTAAGATCATTTTGTTCTATCTAGATAGGAAATATGATATTTTAAGCCTTTTTCAAACCCTTAAGTGACTTTATTAGTCCCGCTCTCCCCTATATTTTAAAGTTTTTTAAATCAAACGAACTTTTTTAAATTTTGAAAACAAAGAACATTTCATTTAATTATTTTAATAAAACAATCTTATTTAAACTTTTTTTAAATCACTCAAACGCTAGAAAGCTACGAAAAATATCAAATCAGAACGAGTAAAACCATCCCCACCTGTTTCCCATGTTTTCCAGTTCTACAAAATAAATCTACAAAAATTTAATAAAATGGAAAAAAGTGCGGCAATGAAGTCAACAGAGAAGCCCCTACTTGTTAAGTATCGCAATAAATTGTATGATATCACGGATTTTGCTCATAAACATCCCGGTGGAATTGGTACATTGGGAAAATTGGACAATATGGACATTACGCACCATTTCTCCGCAATGCCACCACATTCACCGGCTGCCAAGTACCTCATGAAGGAGTATCGTGTAACAAATGCACCAGAAACGGAACAAAATGGCAAAGTGTCCAATGGCATTCACCTCAATGGACACAACTATCACCATCGTGGCAAAGAGGCCAACAATAATGGTGATCTTCATACCGCATTAGACGACATCGACGACAGCATGGAGGTAAATGTACACATTAATCGAAAATTGTGAGATTTTTGTTCATTTTTCATTTGCAACAGTCAAGGGTGCGAAGACGCAAGTATGTATAGTGAAGTAGTTTAGTAAATAAAAACAAAGAAAAAAAGCAGAAAAGAGTCATTATTTTGCGCAAAACTTTTTCAAATAGGTGTGACTGAGCATTTACTGTGAGTCACATCACTGTATTTGAATGCAATATAAAGCTCTTAAAATGCATTTCCTATTCAAGTTATGATAAACTAAAAAATATTAAGCGTTAAAAAAGAAATGTCATTCGTTAGAAATAAAGCGACAAGCGCAAGAATAAATGTCAAATGTTTAAAAATAAATGTCAAACGTTAAAAAAAGAAATGTCAAAAGTTAAATAATAAACATTTCTTCTTCATCTTCTGTATTTTAACTTTTTCAGCTGTTGGATACCTTCCAGATCCAAACGTTTAATGTTTAAAGATAATCTCAAAAGCTTGATTATAATCTTCAATTAAAAGAAAAGAAATGTTAAGTTTTAAAATAAATCTATTTAAGAAGTTTTTTGGATTTAAAAAAAAATTGAAAGATGTTGCAGATGGTTTAAAAACATTTCTTTTCAAACATTAGAATGTTTCTTTAAAATTTTTTAATAATTCTCTATTAATATTTTTGACATTTGTCTCCTAACGTTTGCGTTTTTGTTTAACGTTTTTACAAACGTTTGACGATCTTCTAACGTTTAATATTTCTTTTTTAATGTTTCACGACTCTTTTTTTAACGTTTGATGTTACTTAATTTTAATCTCTTCATTTCTAACTGTAGGCATATTGTTTTAACACATCCTGGACGGCTTGACGCACATCGGCGTCCACTGACAGTTCTCAATTCTGTACGCTGTAACAATTTGCCACTCTTTTTGCGTTTGACATTTACCCGGTAGGAAAACTTCTCCAACATTTTTTCAGCCAATTTTGATTGCTGACTCGTAAGGTGTTCATATATGATTAATAAATCTATTATTTATTAAATTTATGAAATGATTTGAAATCAGCATTTAAAAGATTTCAAATAAGTTGTGACAAGAAAAAGGAATTATCTAGAATATTCTAGATAATGATAATTCTGGATATTATTATCCTATGAAGGAAATATAAATAACAGACTAAGTATTTAGAATATTCTAGATTTTTTTTAAATCACACTGTCACAGAGTAGATATTAGCTAAATACATGTATTATGAAGTTTTCAGAATTTTTAGAATAAAAAAGTCAACCTGCTTGTTGACGTTATCATCAGGTGATTTAGGTTATATATTTTACGAAAAGAAAATTTTCCTCTTACATAACCTCAATTTAATTTTTGTGATAAAAAAAATGTTTCATAATGTTTAATAGCAAAAAGGAAACTCGTCTGAAAGATTTTCACTGAAATTATCCCATAAATCTGACTTTTTTCCACATGAATATAAAAGTGCGGTTATGTTGGCATGAGAAAAAATGCCATATACATATGTCCAAAGATTTTTGAAAACTAAATTGTGTTTCCTTTGCGATAATTTTATATTAAAAAAAATTTGTGTTACACATAACTGAATATTGTGTCAAATAAATATTTTCTAATAACGTGCGAAGAACATAAGAACATCATGGTCCCACCGGGTAACATTTCTGGACGCCAGTGACTAATTGTTACATGTCGTGTAAAAAACCTTTGGGAAGTATTTTACCCGTCGTCAGTGTGTTAATTGATTTAGAGTGTAAAAAAATTCTTTTGACATTCAAAAAAATCACATAAAGAAAAGCTTGAGGTTCCTGAACTTTTAAGATGTTTTAGCGTCTAAACTTTAGACACTCAAACATCCCTCCTGACTACGTCCCTTATGTCAAACGTTAGAAAAATTCAAATATTTTAAAAGAATTGTCAAACGTTTTTTTAAAAAAAAGTCACTTAATCCCTTAACTGAAATAAACAGCTCCTAGATTTCTGTCTCCGCCCTTGAATTAAATACTAAATTAACTTAATTGGAATTAATTTAAAAATTTGGTGAGAATAATCAGTAACAATAATACACATTACTTTTTCACGTTAATTTTTTTGGGAATGCCTAAACGTTGACATTGGCTTCAGCAACTCCACAGAGAGTATATACGCGAGCTACAACTTATCATGGCACGCAAGTTATCAAGAATTAAATGTTTACATTACTTAAGAATATTTCCTATTTCATAATTATTTACAGAGACGTATTTCATACCAATACTTTAACGTATAAAATCTTATCGTTCCATTGATTGCTTTTCATTCAATCGCCCTAAATAAAGTGTCGGCACGCTGTGCCGGTATAAACATCTTCAGAATGATTTTTAGAGAGTTGTTTTGTGGCGTCAAGTTGTGAGGCCTAGCCCTTTTTATTTACACACAACAATGAAATTATTAAAAAAAAAAGGTAGGGGAGAGCGGGGTTAAAAAAGTGACTTAAGGGTTTAGAAAAAGCTCAAAATATCATATTTCCCAAACAGATAAAAGCGAAATGTATAGTCCAATTCTTTAGGATATTTTTTGCCCTACAACTCTTTCTAAGATTATTTTGTTCTATCTAGATAGGAAATATGATATTTTAAGCCTTTTCCAAACCCTTAAGTGACTTTATTAGCCCCGCTCTCCCCTAATCATTAAATTTTTCTTACGTTATTTCTTCCTGTTTCTTTCAGTACCTAGTGGATTGGTCTAGTGCGATGATTCCACAAATAGCAAATCTTGGAAGCAATTATGTGGAGTGGGTGAATAAGCCGGTAGATAGGCCGTTGCGCCTCTTCGGGCCGTGGTATTTGGAAATGTGTACAAAGACTCCGTGGTACATTGTACCATTATTCTGGATTCCCATCATAATCTATCTAGTCATTAGAGGTAGTAAAGATGTAGCATTAATGACGAATGAGTCACAGGTTAGTTTATTGGCAAAAAAAATTCCCCTTGTTTTATCATAAAATTAAAAGCTATTGGATTTTTTGTAGCCTCTACAAATTCTTTTATCATTCGGCACTGGAGTAATTGTGTGGACCTTGCTGGAGTACTCATTGCACAGATGGGTCTTTCACATGGATACAAAGGAGATGGGCAAGATTTTTGCCACATTTCACTTCCTTATCCATGGGCTTCATCACAAAGTACCTTTTGATCCATATCGCTTAGTCTTCCCGCCCGTCCCTGCCATGATAATTGTATCATTTCTCTATCCACCAATTCGTCTTCTCTTCCAAACATACTCTTTTGTGGTACTAGCAGGTGGAATATCAGGTGAGATTTTTTTTTAAATAAACTAAAAGCACTTTAGAGAATAATCTTTTAAGATAAATTGCATTCTTGTCTATATATTGCCTGTGCGTGGTTAGATTCTGATGTGAAACACACAGTATTCCCATGCAATTTTTCGACAGGTTTTTTCCGCATTTATTTGAATGTCTGTAAAATGTGAGAAATGATTTTTATCCATTTAATTTTTGAGTTTTTCCTCTTTTTCCAACGAATTTGTATCTCACATCCGCAAAAACTATGTAGAAAATACTTGTAAGGAAATCATAGAGGAAAATTTCATTTCATATCAGAACCCAGCTACTAATATCTTACAAAAATTATAATAAAAAAAACTTGCAGAGTTTAAAAAAAAACTCATCAGAAGAATAAAAGATTTTCCTATTTTCTCTCAATTAAAAATATTTACAATTTTTTTTGAAAATAATAAATAATTTTTTTCCCCATTTTAGGGTACGTGATCTATGACATGATTCACTTCTACCTCCACTACGGTAGCCCATCGGGTGGGCATTTGTATTTCATGAAGCGGTATCATTATCAACATCATTTTGTCCATCATGATAGAGGTAAAGAAATGTGCCAAAATTTTAACGAATGCTTAAAATCTTATCGATTAATAAGGAATTTTTACACGATATTTTCGTGTTTTCCCACCCGGTGCGAAGGTGTGAAAAATTGTAATAAAAATACGGAAGATAAGATGACCCATCAATGATTGCCTCTTAACATTTAGACTATCAATTCGATTGGCATTGATGATATCGCCTATCGTTGACTCATTGATAAATAGAATGATTTGTTTTATAACGTTCAATAAAACATATTCATTATCTTGAGTGCAATTTCGGCTGGGTCCCAAATTGGGGCACTAGAACAATTTTTTAACGACATTCACACCCTTTTTTCCAATTTTTAAAATAAAATTAAAGTTCAAAAATAACATTTAAAATTCTCACTTTGCAGGTTTTGGCATTAGTTCATCGGTTTGGGATGATATTTTTGGGACAAAAATTATTCTGAGGCGTCTGAAGTACATTCTCAAATGGAAATAGAAAATAAATAAACCTTTTATACTTCTTAGAATAAAACTTTATTTCTACTTTTTCCTGTTTTCCTTATTTTAACGTTTTTAAAGCAATAATGTTTATTGCTTTTTTAGGAATTTCTTACAGGGAGGTTCAGAAATATTATAAAGGATTCCAGGAATTTACTCGCTTTTCATAGAAAATTACTCTAATACAAAGAAATAATCCGGACTAAATAATAATCCGGATTAAAAGTTTTCAAAGAAACTTCCCATTTTTTTATAATGGGATTAGGGAGAAATTCTTTACAAAAAACCATTTAACGCTTCTAGGTATCTGCTGATTTCTCCTTATCCTAGTGGAAAACGGGAAGGGACTGGAGATTTCTTATTCTACATACAAAATTATGTGTAGGTATTCTTATTTCTTTGAACAATGGAGTTTTTTTTTGTATTGAAAGCGGGTCAACTCCTTTATTATATATTTTTTAAATAAATAATTGATTTTTTGTTTTCCAATAAAACATAAAGCATGAATATCATTTAAGTACATAATTGTTCACAATAATAAATATAATTTGGAATTTATTCGATGGTGAGGAAGACTTACGCTCAACAGGAAGTTTCTGGTGTTTCCTTTTGTTGTCTAGTAATTGAGAGAATTCTTCTGTGTGAGCTGTCTCAGCTGTGGGAAAGCACTCTTTGTCTGTGGTACATGAATTCTCGATGCTAAATTAATGAAGGGCTCATAGAGAGATGCCCTCTCCATGGCATTCACAACGTAGTGCTTAAAACGCTCCCGTGAGCACCAAATATTCGCACGATTGAGTATGGATTCCACGGGATTTATTTCACCTCTTTCCGCGGAGCTTCGATGCGTTCGCATGTGCATGTTGGCCACAACAATAACAATTGTCTCCTTCTTATCCTTGTACTGATCAATGTCCTTCCTAATGCCCGCAAGTATGTCCAAACTTGCGGGATCACTGGGATCGTAGACGAGGACAAAGGCATCCGATAGCTGGAAATATTGCTTTGGAAGCTGGATATTACCCTGAAGGCCAGCTGTGTCGAAGATTCGCAATAAATCTCGCTGCCCACGTCCCGTATCGATGCTTGCCACGTATGTGTCTTCAATTGTTGGGTGTAATTCCTGTACAAGAAGATTTCAAATCAATCAAGGCATAAACTATATTGCGAGACTATTGTTAACTTCCTACCGAGTCTGGAGTGATATTTCCATTAATTAATTGCTCAATAATTGCCGTTTTCCCAACACTTTTCATCCCACATACCAAGACTTTTCCAACTTTCACCATATTTTTGGATCCACCGACTATTTGTCGAGTTTGTTAATAGAAGATTAGAATTTTGTCAGAATTACACTCAACTGGTGTAACAAAATCACGTTAATTTCCCAATTTTCCTTGGGGAAATTCCTAATTTTGGCAGAGAAAGAGAATGCCAAAACAAACAATTTTGTAAACAAAAGTTTTCCGAATTTTTCTCTCGGACTTCCGGAAACTTCACAATCAGCTGTTTTGTTTACAAATCAACTCAAAATACACGTGGTTTGCAGTTTATTGTTACATTTTCTTGATATTCCTGGATTTTTGCTGTTTATTATCATGGGAAAAGTAAAGAAAGAGCCAGAAAGTGTGGAAAATCCCGAAGAAGTTGTAATTAAGAAGGAAGATACGGAAACATACGAGGAAAAACTCTTGTATGTCACACCAATTGCAAAACCAATGGCATCAAAGAAATTAGCCAAAAAATGCTTCAAATTGATAAAGAAGGCCACCAAGCAGAAGACCTACCTACGGAATGGACTAAAGGATGTTCAGAAACGTCTGCGAAAGGGAGAAACCGGGTAATTATTTTATTTTAAATTTTCTAAAAAAGGAAATTAAAAAAAATAATTTTCCGAAATTCTAGATTGGTTGTATTTGCGGGGGATGTTCAGCCAATTGATATGATTTGCCATCTACCAGCTGTGTGCGAGGAGAAAGGCATTCCGTACGTTTATGTGCCCAGTAAGGCTGATTTGGGTAATGCCCTGGGTGTGAAGAGAGCATCCGTTTCAGTTCTCATTCGTGAGCATGCAGATTACAAGGAACTCTTCGAGGAGTGCTCAACTGAGATGAAGCATCTTCCTGTTCCATCGTAGAGAGGCAATAAATTGTAGTTTTTCCACAATTTTTGGGTTTTCTTTTTTTTGCTCTTCATTGATGCCGGTATTCGGAGTTTTCCTGATCTTCCGGAAATTCGGCATTAGGAGTCTTCAAAAACTTCAAACGGACTGATATAATTTTTTTGTCCGGAGTTGCGAGTGATTTGTGCTTTTAAACTTCTGACCCTAAAATAGTGTTTAAATATTATTTTAATTTAGCAAGGAATGATTTAATTTCGTGTGATAATTAAAATACCTCCAAGATGAATATTATGGGAGTAATTGTATCCGGGCGTTTGGTATGTTTATTTTATCATCTTTGAGGTTATATTGTTGTAAATATTCTCTGTAAAAATATCCTTTTTCTTAATTTTAGCCTCAAACAGACTTTCAGCAAGTTGGTCAGTCTCAATTCCTCTTCAATATCCCCGATGCTGACAATATCAATCACATTGTTGTCTTCCTCACGGGGACATCACCACTACCGGACGGCATGGCAGCCGGTGTCTATTTCAGCTGGCCAGATCCCAGTGCACCACCTAATTGGCAATTCTTAGGGCACATTTCCAATTTAAAGCCATCAGCTATCTACAAAATATCTCAGCTAAAGAAGCTAAATGAGATGGAAAGCAATCCAACGAGTACAATCTTTGGTACTCAACCCATTTCACACATAGCCCAAATTGGGATTTCTGTTGAACCCGAAGCTGCGCTAATGCAGCAAACTCCATCGGTGAGGACTATCAACAAATCTTCGTAGGTATAAAGAATATTACTTTACTAATAAAAAATTATTGAAATATCACAGCAGACAAGTGCTACGTCATATTTGGCATTTGGACAGAAGATGCTGGAGAACTTCTTCAATTTTGCCTCAAGCTTCGCTGTGACACAAGCTCAAATGGTACCCAATCCATCGGAAACTTTTGTACCACTCTCCACGCTCCAGACGTGGTATACAAACTTCCAGCGACGTCTACAGCAGAATCCAAACTTCTGGAAGTCCTAAAGGCTTAGTGCTACTCTAAACCTTTTTTCGATTTTTTTTTTCACTGAATTTTTATAGATAAGACTGCGGGACAAGTAAGTCATCTTATCAATTTCAAGAAATTATATTCATCAAATGCATTTTGATTTACCCTCTACTCACACCTTGAACGCCTCAAGCTTGGAAATATTTATAAAAAAAATAATGTTTTCATAAAATTTTTAATTAATTAAAATAATTTTAAGGAATAATTCATTGTTTTATTTGAAATTAAATCCCTTTCAACCCGTTTAAATCTTTTAAGTCAAGATACTTTGATTTTTAAATTGTTCTTCAGTAAAAACTTAGAAAAAAGGAATATTTTTGATTTAGAACAATAAGTTTAGTCAGTTCAGCTCATTACAGGATTCACTGAAAAATATATCAATAAAAAAAACACAAAAAAAAACTAAAGGAGTTCACCCGCTTTCTATTGAGAAAATTTTATTCAAGGGATTGATGAAATAGGTACACTACCCGTGAAAAGTTTCCGGGCAAGACTGAAATGGGATACTTTTGAAGGCAAAATTCAAATGGCTATATCTCAAGCTGTGGTCAACCAATTTTTAAAAATTTAACAGATTTGGAAAGGGAATTAAATTACCTTTCCGACGATACTCTTTTTGTCAAAATCGGTACACTAGCGGCCGAGATACACGAGGTCAAAGTGAAAAATGTAAAATGTTGAAAAAAGTATCTTCCACGTAGGTTTACCAAAATGGCTGCTAAAAATTAATTCGTTGACCGATTTTTAAATATTGAAATGTTTTAGAAAGGTGAGAAATGTACCTTCACAAAACTAATAAATTTATGTAAATCGGTTGACCACAGACGGAGATATAGCTATTTGAATTTTGTCTACAAAAAATACATCATTTTTGTTTGTCCGGAAACTTTTCGCGGGAAGTGTACGTTTTATCGAGATAATCATGTAAGAATAAGAAACCTCTAAAAAGAGACTTCCCATTTTTTTTTATCAGAAACGTAGCCAGAAATGCCTAAATCTCCTCAAGAAAATTTTTTATAGATTTTCTTTTTCTCTTAAAGACGTTGAGAATAAAATTAGAAAAGAACTTGACATTTCTTTACAAACGTTTGACATTTTTCTCTTAACGTTACAAGTTAATTTTTGTCGTTTAACGTTTATTCTATCGACTGACACAACTTGTCTAACGTTTGATGTATTTTTTCAATGTTTGACATTATACTTTTCTAGCGATTAAAGATTTCTTTATAAAGATTCTTTTTTTTAAATATTTGACACTTCTAAAGTTTGATGTTACTATTTTTACGTTTGACAGTTCTTTTATTTATCTTGTTTTTCTTTCAAATTTTTTAAAACGTAATTTTAGGGGTAGATTCTGATAAAAAATTTTTCTTTCCTTTTCTAACAACTGAAAAGTTGTTGTAAGATTTTGACAGATGGAGTTTTTAAATTATTCTGTTGTCGTTATGAAAATAAAAGAAAAACAAACAATAAGTTTTTTCCAGAAATCAGTCAGAAAGAACTTTAAAAAATCCTAGAAAAGTAATTTAATCTCAGAACCCGTTTAAAGAAAGAAATAAAAGGTCAATATCTTATAAGATTTTTCTCAGAATACCAAAAATCTTATAACTGACGAATTATAAAGAAAGAAAAGAAAAGATTTGTATCAGAATCTACCCCTTAATCATACATAAAATAATTGACTTTAATTTTAAGGAGAATGAAGTTCAGAATTTTTAGTAGGTGTTTATGAGGCATCCAAAAAGCGTTCTTGACACCCCTGCCATTGTCCACTGAATGAAAAATGGCAAATTGTGTAAAAATGCAAACAATGACGTCATTTTTGTGATTTTGTGAGTTTTAATACATGAAGCAGTAATGCCAATGCTGCGTCGAAGATTTTTAGGTAAAAATCTCTTCCTGCTACCTGTTTCATTATATTTTAAATTAAAAAAAAAAACTTTTTTTCATTATACGTATAATTTCCCTTTTATTTTTATTTATTTTCCAGCGATTTTCATTTTATTCATACTTTTCTTTCGTGGTATACAAAGTTCAATACTTTTGGTGTATAAAGTGTCATATATATATTAATAGGTATATAATCATAAGAAAAGAGAGTAAAAATTATAATTACATTTAATACTTTGCGAGATAACACAAAACACTATTTTCTTTATACAATGTAATATCACACCAACGTCGAGCAACATCACGTTATATCAAAAAAGACTTACATTTCCTACATTTCAATTTCACAACAATTATCGTATTTGGTTTATGTTTATCTTTTCTTTAATTTTATGATTTTACGAAGGAAAAAATTGTAAAAAGAGTTGGGGAGGAAAGTGATGAGTTAAAAATATATAAAGAGTTTTTTTTTAGAAAGAGTTTAGGTGGTACAAAAAGGAAGAATGCGACTCCACTTTTAAGTCACATTACAAGACACTTAATTAGAGAATACACGACCAGGTTTCTTACAAATATTTTTAGATTAATATCTTTCTCTGTATATTCCTTTTTTTTTGTTTCTAAATTCGACATTTAGAATATTCTTTGGCAGTTTATTTATTTATTTTTAATTAGAGAGTCGTTTCATCCATCTATGTGGGCGGCTGAGGATTACCATCGAATGATTTATCGGGGGGAAATTTAATGAATGGCATATGGCGCTCCTGGACACGCTGGAGGCTGGGATTTGGGATGGTGGGCCACAAACCGAATGGTCCGATATTTGGTAGAATTTGCTGAAATTGAAGATTTTTTTTTTTAATTAGTAAAGGAATTTCTTTTAAAAAAAAGAAGAGAAAAAGGTTCCACAACGCTCAAAAAGTTTCCGAAAAAGCAAAATTTGAGGATATTCAAGGAAAATTCCAATTGATTTTTACAAAATTGTGGAATTTTCGTAAATCAGTTAACCAAAACCGGATCAATTGGCAATTAGTTGGTGTTCCACTTCGTGGCCAACATCAAGTATTGTAATCGTCGGTAAAAACAATCCATCTCAAATCGAGCTCAAACTTGGTATGAGCACGTTTTAGACAACCCACATTCCAAAAATGGTGGTGGAAAATTTTTGATCCGGCCGGCCTGCCGGTGCGCCAAACTTTGCTTTATATCTCGAGAACGGTAAAAGATAGACTTCGGGTTTGAAGTTTTCTTTAGAAATGTGGGTGTAAAATTTAATTTTTTCGCATTTTCAAAATCCAAGATGGCCGCCGTCCGTCATTTTGAACTACCGTCAATCACTTCCCTTATAGCTAGAGGTCTGAAATTTTAGAACGTTGTAGAGCTTGGTGAAATGTTTTCATCGATAACTCATACCTGAAAATCGGTCAAGCCGTTTAGCAAATATGGCGACCGAAAGCAAAAAGTGTTTTTTCGATATAACTCGAGAACGGCTTGACCGATTTTGACCAACTCAAGCTCAAATGAAAGGTGTCAAGAAGCCCTACAACTCTTTAGAACATTTCAAGTTTCAAAAATGACCGCAAGAGGCGCTAAAAACAAAAACAAAAATTGCCTAACTTTGAAGGGCAATATCTCTGAATCCCCATTATCAATTTCCTTTAAATTTTGATATGTTGTAGCCTGAGTCAATATCTTTCACCTGTCCGAAAATGAAGAAAATCTATGTCGCCGTTTAGAAGATATGGCCATTTGAAAAATTCTTGAATTTGAAAAGTTCTAAGAGTCATATCTCCTGAACTGCTTGTCCGATTTTGCTCAACTTGGTATTAAAATAAAGGTTTTGTAAAACTTTACAACTTTCTAGAACATTAGAAATCTCTAGAATCATTCCTTAATGTCCAAAAATGCAAAAAACTGTTTTTGTAAAACAAAAATCCGCCATTTTATGTTCTAAAGGTGACCTTGAAAATTATTGAGATATATGCCAACTTATAGCTTATTTCAAGACCTCTCCATAACTAGTCAAGATATTTCTGTATGTGCTATAGAACCAGAGATATGACCATTTTTATCCATCAAATTACTGAATTTCACAAAAAGAAACAACTTTGCCTACTTATAGGGCTCACAAATTAAATTACAACGCATAAACAAACTTCTACACATTGTGGGACACCAACTCTTATAACTGGACGCGTTATGATTGATTTTTCACTTGTCCGGAAACTTTTTGAGGGCAGTGTAGAGAAATTTACAGAAGTGTGGGGCTCCTCAATGAAAGGCGGTGGTTGTTGCTGCTGCAAAACTTGATGGAGCGACTGCGTTGGTTGCGGTGGGTACTGCGAGCGACTAACAGGACGGCAGGATAGTAGCTGAATGGCTTCCGCAAGTCCGTCCTGACTCGTGACGGATGATTGCCAGACCGAATCGGGTGTTGTGCTCTGGCTACGATCGCTGTTTGACTTGGAAATTGGAACAGTGGCCAATTTGGACATTGGCATGAGGCGTGTCTGGTGCCACGATACCGTACTCCGATCCGTCTTTGAGGCTTCCCATGGCATTGACCAGCGACGCATTTGACTCTCTGCATCGAGGCTGGCCTCACCGCTCACTTCACCGGCTGCTGCTTCACTCCATCGCCGCTGATTGAGTGGGAAGAGCATGGGGAAGTTGAGGGGGCTACGGCTACCACGATAGAATGGGGCCTTCATGCCCAGCAGATGACCCGGATTCGGTAGAGGACCCCGAATTGTTTCGAGGAATCCCTGAACGGGACTCGGTCCGCGAATATCGTGATGCGGGGACGGTCCACGTGTTTGCTCCAATGCTGTACCGGTCAGGGAGCAACTGTGATCGGATGAACTCTGTGTTGAGCCAGAACCAAAGAGGAGGGCACGGCCCTCGAGTGGCATGCGATACATGTCATGCTGGGTGAATGATTTGGACGTGGTGGCTTCACGGGTGCCGGACCCAAAGTGTGGGGAAGGTGTTTGTGAGCATGGATCCGCTGTGGCATGAGGGAGCTTCACATAGGGCGGCTGTGGCTGCAACAGGGCACAATCGGGATCATGGGCACATCCAACGGGTGCCTGGCAGACAAAACAGCACATGAGATGGGAGAAGGAATCATAGCTGGCAACGCAGAACTGATGCTGCAGATTTATCATTGTCTGTGCATTCTCCATGACAACTTGCTGATTGTGTTCCTTGATGCGCTGCATCTCACCCTCTTGATGCTCAAACGTGCTCAGGGATTGTGTCACATAATCCTGGAGGACAGTGACAATGTGAGATTTAACTGTACTCGTCGCCACGACTGTTGCACGCGCCAAATCATCCCAGGCACTCGTGAATTGCGTCGTGGTGAGATTGTGGGGTGGACCAGCAAATATTCCCGGTGTCTGCTGATCGGCATTTATCCATTGCTCCAGGGTGGAAATTGTCTGAGCCAGGCGATAGCCAGATGAGCATAGATTGTTCATAATTTGCAGGTAGTTGAGCCATGCCCCGAGGCATTCTGACACAGCAGACTTGGCACTTCCCTGGGAACTACTGGAGCTCGATGGGGAGATTGAGGAGCCACTGCTGTATGAAAGGGCAGCCCCAGATCCGAGGGAACTGCGCGGAGTTATAGTTGTCGGAGGCTGCGAACACTGCGGTAAATCATCTTGATCACTCATTTTATTTAATAGCCCACTATATTCTATATCACTTCACATTTGACCTTCCTTGAATTTCTTCCTTTTCAATGAGAAAATCCGCTTTGGCGAATTTTCCGGTTTCTTCCGCGAAATGACTAACAGCGGAAATTCTGTCAAAACAGTCCACCCACATACAAGCTGAAGTTTGCTTCACTTGCAAATGAATCAATTTTTAATTTTCCGAAAATTCCATGGATATTCCAAAGACATTACCAACGACATTTGCGACTTTCCATGAATTTTTCCACAGTGTTCCTTGGATTTTTTCTTTTGATTTGTTTATTTTCAATAAATTGCAAAAATTGATACAAATAAGATAATTCTTGTAATTTTAGTGCATCGTGAGCATAATTTACCTTCAAAAAAATGTCCACAGAATCCACATTTACAGGTAACAATAGAATATAATGCAGATTCAAAGAAAACTCTAAATGGTAAATGAAAATTTGTTTTCCCTTTGCAGGAGAATATTACTATTCTTCGAGTAATTTCAAAATTCCCAAAGTAGAGCAAGAAAGACGTCCTGAAAGTGCTGCAGATCCTTCAGATGAATATTCGGGACTTTTTGGAGTTGTTGACAATGTGGCAGAATATTTGGATAATATGCAGGAGAGATTTGGCCAAGAAAAGAATTCTTTCGATCACAAGCAAACCGGCAGGAAGGAACCTCAGCGTAAGCGGAAGGCTGAAATGCCCCCAAAGGAGCCAATTGATGGTGACCAGCCAATGCTTGATGTTCAAGAGGCACCACCCTCGGAGCCAAGCACGAAGAGAAATCGTGTAGGGCATGTCCTCATGGAGAGTACGATGACATCAAGAAGGATTATTTTTTTGAGGAATTTGCTAATTTCATTCTCTTGCAGTGCTCGAAGAGGATCTTCCAGCTGAACTGAAGAGTCTCATGAGGCCTCTATGCTGCGATCTTTGCAATGTAAAGCTGAATTCCGTTCTCACGGCAAATATGCACTATGAGTCAAAGAATCACGACAAGAAGATTAATAATTGGCTCCTGGAGTGGTCAAAGAAGACCGGGCAGCCCCCACCGAAGCGTCAAAAAACAATTAAAGATGGACCCGTGGGACCAAATGCCTTTCATTGTGAAGCATGTGACATCCCATTGACATCCCTTCAGCACGCTAGGACACACTATTCCGGGCGAAAGCACCAACTTGTTGTCTCGGGACGAACAAACCCTTCGGGATCGGGGTACTACAACCCCGAAGGGAAGTGGGTGCGTCAAAGCACAAAGACAGTTCATGATCCAACGGGGCGTTTTGGTATTGGTACATCCTTCGTTGCACCACCCCCACCTCCTGCCGCTCCTACGACAAATCAAGCCATCTTTTGTAAGCTGTGCAACATCTCAGTAACTTCGGATTCACAAATGAAGCTTCACCTGGAAGGTGCAAAGCACAACAAACGCCTCAAAGCTTCCACTGATGCAACATTTCCACCTACCAACAATGACACCGTTATGGAGAGCATTGTGAGGCAGCAGAGTGGATACATCCCACCCAAAAGGGACATTTCCATTCATCGAACCCCGTCGGGGAATTACTACTGCAACGTCTGCGATGTTACAGTCAACAACGACAACCTGTTCAATCAGCATCTTGATAGTAAGAAGCACATGAAGAAATTGAAAGCATCACAACAACAACAACAATAGAGATTATAGCCGTAAGTTTATTTATTTCATTTTAATCACAATAAAATATTAATCGTAGCTCTACAACCATTGGAGCTAACTTTTATTTGTTGATGTCTTTGGTGTTATCTGCTCTATCTTCCCTGTGGGATCAATCCATATGGGAAACAGGATGTTGTAAAAATATTATTTTACATTAAAAAAAAAAATAAACAAAAATGGAACAAAATATTAACACTTGGAGGACCGAACACTTTTTTTTACCTACGCGGAGGATCAAAATGGTCACCGTGTCCGACATAATAAAAAAGGTCGAATATTAAATGTTTTGATAATTGTAGATCTGCGTATTGAATGAGGATCGAAAGTTTAATTATTTCTTAATCTATTTCAAATATTATTGTACTCAATTTCTAAATAATTTATCAAAATAATTAATAATGAATAAAAGTTGCGTCCAATCAATGCAAAACAGCTATTTCAAACCAAACTTTTTGCTACAATTTTGCCGATGTTCTTAATGCGTCTAAACAAGGGGATGGTATACCCCAGGGGGATGCCCAACCCCGAGAAATCAGTACTTTTAGTGAGGCAGCAGGTTCTTCCGATCAAAAGAAGGGATCAGTTTGCACAATTCCACTTGCAATCGAAAGTACATTTAATTAGCTCTCGATTGATCCCTTCTCATTATCGAAATAACATTATTAATATAAAAAAAGTTAAAGTGTTTCTCGGGAATCGGTCGAGATTGAGCGAGATTCGAGAATTCCTCATACATTTTGGTCAACAAAAAGTGACTTTTCTTCACAGAAAAAGAGATTATACCATCCCCTGTATACTGATTTCTCGGGGTTGGGCATCTCCCTGCGTCTAAATAATCACTTCCTTCAGTTCTCTAAGTAACTATCTGATCACTTCCGGCAATAAAATGAGTTCACAAAAAAGCTGTCAAAAATGTATGAGAATTTTAATGGCCACGGTGACCATTTTTATCCTCCGCGTATAATTTCGACTTTCACCTTAATTATCTTTTAAAAAGAAAAGGTTTTTCCGGATTTTCTTTCACCTAACTTAAAGAAATTGAAATTCCCTACACATAGACGTGATAATTATCACGATAGGTCCAATACATTTTAATCTATGACGATTTAACCCTCCGTATACCGTGAGGAGTAGGTGACCGACCCCAGAGCTATATTTTGATGAATTGCGGCTTAGCTATTTGATGTATAGAACCAAGCTTCTGGAAATAAGTTCCTTGATATTCTGAGGAGGTTGTGTAAAAATTTGAGGTCAATCCGATCACCAGAAAAAAAGTTATTAACAAAAATGTAAGAAGAGGGAATTCAAAAATTGGTGTAACGGTCAAATTTATTTCAGTTCTTCTATTGTCACTCTTTGTCTCTTTCTAGAAGATTCTAACCTCAAAAAAATTATTGCAAAAATTATCAAAAAATCCATTGAAAAAATTATTTTTGTGTTCTAAAATAAACAAAAGACTTCTTAGGGAGTACCAAGGAGTCTATTAAAGCTTAGTTGACAGAATGAATTTGCTTTTTTTTGCGAAAAATCTATGGGGTCGCTCACCTACCCCATAGTAAAGCGCGTAAGTGTTTCGGTCACAGTATACGGACGGTTAAAAACTCGAAATGGCCAAGGTGTCCACAAAAATCCTTCACGTGTTAAAAATTCAGTAAAATAGAATAAAATTTATTCTTAATTCTGAGCCTCAATAAAAATTGAAGGAAAATATTCTTTTATTCTAATTTTCCTTTCATGTTTATGATGCAAGTTTATTCCCCAAAAAGCTACATGTCATCCACCGAGCCTCCAACTTTGCCTTGTTTGCATACACTCCAATGGGGCACATTTGAAAACGTGATACTAACGTGATGTTCGTCATGATTCTCCGCATTTTTCAGTGACTTTGCTGCGACTAATCTCTAAAATAGTTCTCTAATATGTTTATCACCACAGGGCATTTACGTAGTAACAATAATCTCCTCTTCTGCAGTATATTACCCTGATAATGATGATACTGTTTGTATTTTCACAATGAGAATGACTGACGTCTTACACATAACATTTTATTAAATCACGAGATTCCCAAATGATATTAAAGGAGATAAATTAGCTATATGAGCCATGCGCGACCTCTTTTATTTATTTTTATGCTGAAAATTTCTTTTGGGACAAGAGGGTCAGAAAAAAATGAAAGAAAATGTAAAAATTTTGCAATCAGCGACGTTTCGATTTAGCTATTGAGATTGCGATTTTTTAAAAATTATATTTATGAGATCTCAAGATTGCAAGTTAGATGGTATTTCTGCAAGATTTTTTCCGTAAAGAAAATAAATTCTTTGAGATTGCAAGACTTGAAAAAATCTTTTGCCTCTAATCTGTAGCATTATTCTTATCCCTGAAATCTCTCTTACTTAACTCGCCTTTTGGGAAGGATCTATCAATACGACTTTTAAGTCCAAAAGACTTCTGAATATTGAAAAAAAAAATCAAATACCGAAGGATTACTCATCCAAATGGACAAAAAAGAGAGAGAAGAGAAAATGCAACAATTTTCTGAGAAAATCTTATATAAAAGATCAATCGTACCGAATGGTCAGAGTGTGTGGAGAAGAAATCAAATATGCGGATGCATCCTTTTCAAAAACTTTGACTCCATTTCGTAGTATTTCACAATATGATGCAACCTTTAGACAAAATCTCTTTTAAAGGTATTTTAAGGGGTCTACATTTGGCCCACAATCTGTCTTCTTTGAGATTTCTCATTCATAAAGTTCACACGAACTACTTGTCGCATCATTAGGGGTACGTTAGATGGAAGATAAATGAAAGAAATGCTGCCCTCTCAGAGGAGATTTGGTCTTCTTTACATTTTTTTCTTTTGACCACAAGAGGCTAAAGGAGTATAGGTGTACAATAGAGTCTTGCAGTGCAGCTTTGCCTGCAAGACCACAGAGGTTCAACGAAAAATCAACGAGAAATTATTGTGAATCAATGAGAGGATTTACTTTAATGTGTATTTGCTTGAATAAGCTTTGCTTACGTTTCAAGGCCTTGTTTGTACGCAAAATAATATTCGAAAATTCTAGAATTCAAACTCATCTTGGTACATGCCATCTCATTGCTTTGCGCCTTCTTCTAGATTTTTCTTTCATCTGAAATTCATTAAAAGAGAGATTTTAAGAAACGCTTAGAGTGTTGCTGTTTGCTGAGAAGCCTTAGGGTTACAAATATGAGAGCTTTAGCATTTAATTTCGTGAATATATTATTATACTCGTAAATCGTTTGAAAAGAAACGCCAGTCGTTAGAAAAGAAGTATCAAACAACACAAAAAAACGTAAGTAAGATACAAAAGTTTTTTTTTGTTAAAAAAAATCTTCTGACATTGTAAAAGAAGCAGAAAAATATGTCAAACGTTGAATAAGAAACGTCAAAGTTAAGAAGAAACATCAAATTTTGAAATAACAGTGATACAAGTCAAACGTTAGAAAAGAAACGTCAAATCAAACAAAAACGTCTAAGTTTTATCAGTAAAATATATTTAAAAATGAATAACGAAACTTTGAGACATTACACAAAAAGCATCAAACATTAAAAAAAATCTCAAACATTCAATGAGAAACTTCAGAGTTGAGAATAAAAATCAAACTTTCAAACAACAGTCAAACGTTAGAAAAGAAACGTCAAATCAAACAAAAACGTCTAAGTTTTATCATTAAAATATATTTAAAAATGAATAACGAAACTTTGAGACATTACACAAAAAGCATCAAACATTAAAAAAAATCTCAAACATTCAATGAGAAACTTCAGAGTTGAGAATAAAAATCAAACTTTCAAACAACAGTCAAACGTTAGAAAAAAATGTCACGTCAAACTTATTATCAAACAACGTAAGAAAAACATTAAATATTGCAGAACAGACACACAAAAAAATATTTTCCCAAAATATTCCACTGATTTCATATACTTATGTACGTTCTACCTAAAAAAATATTAAAAAAAAATATTTTGGCGCTACGTCCCATATAGGAACAGGGCCGGCCGCCCTATATGATGTTGTTGTTCTCCTTGCGGAGAAGTAGTGAGGGCCTTGCTAGATACTACCACGTGTGGGCCATTTTACAGATAGGAGTGTATCAATCTCCTGATCCAACCGGTCAACGTGATCTAATTGCACGTTGGCGGATGGGGCGCGTTGCCGGGTTCTGTATTCGAACCGGCGACCTTTGGATGCGCACTCAAGCGCTCTATCCACTGCACCCCAGGCCCACACGTTCTACCTAACATTCCTTAACTATTCAAATTCATTCTATCTTTATATTTTACTAGTCAACCCGAGCCCCCAATCACGTGTGAACAAACTCCATTTTAAGCTATAAAAGGGGGCATATATTAGTAGAGGGGATGAAAAATACGGTACCCCGAAAAAATTTTAAAATAAAAAAATCCCGTTATCTGACCCTTCAGCAGGTAGAAAATGGGAAAAAACCAATTTTTCTGTGGGGGCGCTATAAAGGGGGGAGGGGGCGGAATCTCATATAGCGCTTGCAACTCGTATTGACCCCCTCTACCCCCATACCAAATTTCATCAAAATCGGCCCAGCCGTTTCGGAGGAGTTCATGTGCCATAGACAGACAAACATTTCAGCTTTATACAGGGTGGCCAGGAAATTAGGGCATGATTTTAACCGCGAATAACTTTTGATTGGATTGAGATATCTGAAAACTTCTGCCGCCAAAAGATGCGTAAACTCAAAAAGTTTTATTTGCTTTTTATTTCAAGTCGATATCTTAAAAATTGTAGCCGCTAGAGCAAAAAACGTGAAAAGAAGCGTTTTATCGATGAAAAATATACTGCTTTTCATGTCAAATTAACGCTGATTTACCGATTATGGCAATATCTGCTTTAACTCAAAAATATTCTTAAAATGTTTGAATATTTGGTCGCATAAAGCCAGGAAAGGCTTCTTTAATTCAAGTTTAGTCAAATATTCAATTGTTTAATGATCTTTGGATCTTTTTAATGGATTTTGAGAAAATCAACAGACATGAAATCCAGAATATTTCATCGTTTTCCATACAAATTGTAACTTTTACATTTTTTGCTCTAGCGGCTACAATTTTTAAGATATCGACCTGAAATAAAAAGCAAATAAAACTTTTTGAGTTTTCGCATCTTTTGGCGGCAGAAGTTTTCAAATATCTCAATCCAATCAAAAGTTATTCGCGGTTAAAATCATGCCCTAATTTCCTGGCCACCCTGTATATTAAGATTATTTTGCAAACTCGATTCATTTAAGAAGAAAAGATTATTTGTATTACCAGATACAAATAAAGAGAAAATTAATGAATAATATCAAAGTAATTTTACGATGCTTAATTAATGCGTTTTATGAATTTTCATTTGTATGTTTCCCTGATAACCGATAGGTCATTACGCAGAGTTTATGTACACGCTCAACAAAAAAAAAGAAGTGGCGAATTATACGATATGAATAAATTCAGACTCAGGACTTGCTTATAAATTGAATTTATGCTGCAAATAAATAAAGCTAAATAAGGATTTTTTTTCTCAATTTCAGTCTTTGAAATTTTACTGACCTGAGGAAAATTATATGTCCGAATCGATGCGTCTTTGAAGTATTTACTAAAATTTATAATTTTAATTTTAATCTGAATTGAAACGGCCAATATATTTTCATTTTTGTATAGCAGTCTTCCTTTAAATATTTAACCTGGGGCTGTATTCTCTAAGAGTAAAAAACTCTCGTGATAAACTCCCGAAGACTTTTTGCAGGGAAAAAAGTGAGGTAAACTTCACGTGGGCTTGATCCTCTAAGAAAAATAATGTATCCGTGATAAACTTCCATAAGATTTTCCCGATTTTCACGTTTCTCTTATAGCGCTAAAGCCTTTAGGAGTTTATCACGGGAGTTTTTCACTCTAAGAGAATTCATTCCCTGAGGAAGGCTTGATAAAACTCTGGAAATGTCACTGCTGGCTTGACATTTTTGAAAACATCCACAGGCTAGTGCAATAAGGGGATCACATCAGTGCCCCCAGCCGATGAAAGCTCAAGCCTTTTGAGCCAGCCGCCGATGCGATTTTTCAAACCGCCGCCGACGAGTCTTAGAAAATATTTTTTTTACAAGCCGCCGACGCCATCGGAGCTTATAAACAATCAAGCCGCCGCCGCCGTTACAGTGTGCGGTTGTAGTCGTGCAAGAGACATTCCTAGAACACTGCTAAGTAACGAAAATTGATTCTCACGGATAGAAATTTTTTTCTCACGGATAGAAATTTTTTCTCACGGATAGAAATTTTTTTCTCACGGATAGAATTTTTTTTCTCACGGATAGAAATTTTTTTGAATTTTTTTTTACATAACTCTGTGGAAAATTACAAAATCCTAAAAATCAGTGCTGGGGCATCCTTGGCAACATAAAATGTAACGGATGAACCAGTTCCCCAAGACGTTGAAAGCTCAAGCCGCGTGAGCCAGCCGCCGATGCGATTTTTCAAACCGCCGCCGACGAGTCTTAGAAAATATTTTTTTTTTACAAGCCGCCGACGCCGCCGGAGCTTATAAACAATCAAGCCGCCGCCGCCGTTACTGTGTGCGGTTGTGGTCCTGCAAGAGACATTCCTAGAACACTGCTAAATAACGAAAATTGATTCTCACGGATAGAAATTTTTTTCTCACGGATAGAAATTTTTTCTCACGGATAGAAATTATTTCTCACGGATAGAAATTTTTTTGATTTTTTTTCCATAACTCTGTGGAAAATTACAAAATCCTGAAAATCAGTGCTCGGGCATCCTTGGCAACATAAAATGTAATGGATGAACTAGTTCCCCAAGGCGTTGCAAGCTCAAGCCGCGTGAGCCAGCCGGCGCCGATGCGATTTTTCAAACCGCCGCCGACGAGTCTTAGAAAATATTTTTTTTTACAAGCCGCCAACGCCGCCGGGAGCTTATAAACAATCAAGCCGCCGCCGCCGTTACTGTGTGCGGTTGTGGTCCTGCAAGAGACATTCCTAGAACACTGCTAAATAACGAAAATTGATTCTCACGGATAGAAATTTTTTCTCACGGATAGAATTTTTTTTCTCACGGATAGAAATTTTTTTGATTTTTTTTACATAACTCTGTGGAAAATTACAAAATCCTGAAAATCAGTGCTCGGGCATCCTTGGCAACATAAAATGTAATGGATGAACTAGTTCCCCAAGGCGTTGCAAGCTCAAGCCGCGTGAGCCAGCCGGCGCCGATGCGATTTTTCAAACCGCCGCCGACGAGTCTTAGAAAATATTTTTTTTTTACAAGCCGCCAACGCCGCCGGGAGCTTATAAACAATCAAGCCGCCGCCGCCGTTACAGTGTGCGGCTTGGGGTCCTGGATCACATAGCGAAGTACTTAACTTTAAATTTCCTTGTTTTAATACATTTCCTAAGATTCTTTCTTTCCTTTTTATTAATAAAAATCCGAGCATTTGAATGGGCCTGTCTGGAATTGACCCCAATTATTTGTAAAGTATTTTCATATTTCAATCTTGAATACATATAGATAGTGTAGATAGTGCTTAATGAAAGAGAAAAAGCAAACTTGGGATAGTGGCGTGACAAAATTGCATGTTGTTACGCAACTCTTCACATGTACAAATTACCACGAAGCTGAAGACTCAAAGGGGTCGACTGGATTGGATGGAGACTTCTGTTCTCTCAGCCACAGACATACAGTCACCATATTACCCATCTAGTTTAGGAATGTGACGATACTTGGTAGATGCGATGAGAGTAAGAAATTGCAAGTCAATTGATGATCATTTTGCAAATGATTTTTTTTTCTAATACATCGTATGCATCCTCACTCATAGTTCTCATGTGACTGATGGTGCAGTTTTGCAGTACAATTGCCGCCAATTGCAGCGTCTAATTGTCTACGAGTGTTTTGGGTCACTTAGAGACATTTTTAATGTGCCCGCAATTGCTCATACGTTAACCATTCTTCGATATATGCAAAATAAGATATTCAATAAGGATTTTAACTTGTGTGTCGGCAATTGCCATCATGTCACAATGAATTATTTATGCACACATAACTAACTAATGAAACATTATAATTATTTGTGATTTCTCCTTTATTGAGAATTTAAAATGGCAATTGGTTGAGTGAACTAGAAATAATTGGAATAAATTTTATCGATTAGCAAATCATCACAGAGATGTCCGCAAGAATCGTGCTCAATTAATTTGATGCACTTTAGTCAGTGACCGAGAAAGTTCACATCAGTTATCTCATAACTTGTATGTTGTATCCATATACGTAGAGACCTTTTTTACGCACTTCCTCTTTCACACTTTAATCGTACGATTTACTCTTTATTATACATTACAAAATGTTCGTCGTCAGCAATATTGGGATGAGGGAGATTAAAAAAAAGCGAAAAAATCATTTTACATTTTAATTACAATTCAATTGACTCGTATTCTGATAATACTGCTAGCCCATCTTGTGACTCTTTGTGATTACTATGTCAGCATTTTCTACACCACACATAAATTTTATGAGCATCATGTGCACGTCTTTCATCTAGTAAATCCACATAATACTGTACATTAATATATATTTAATTTAATGTGAAAGGTCAATGAGTTTAAACTGATAGTAGTGCATGCATATGGGTAATACAATTTGATAAATTCATAATAATTCATTCATAAATTTTACTCTTATCCCATAAATACCAGCTTTTGTGTAAAAGAAAAATTTTAAACCATGAGATTGGACTCAAAGTTGATGTCATCCATGATTAAATTAATTTCTCCTGAGCTTTTGACAATGTAAAAAAATTAAGAATATAACTATTGGAACCTTTTATTTTTTTACAGTATCAAAAATTTCTGAATTCCGTTCAATTCGAAAAATCTGTAGGTTTGTCAGGTTTTAAATTTAATGTTCTCTGAAAAAGAAATAGAATAAGATAGCTTTGAATTTAAACATTATTTTTAAACTTCAGAACCAATGTCAAGTATTGAGAAAAAAATGACAAAAATGCTAGAAAAAAATGTCAAAGTTAGAAAATAAACGTCAAGAGTAAGATAGTCTGAAAAGGTAGAAAACAAAATTGTCAAACGTTAAGAAAAGATCTAAAATGTTACAAAATGAATGTCAAAGTACAATATTTTTAAAAATAAAAAAAGCAAACGTCAGATGTTATAAAATATAAATCTTTAGAAAATATGATTGTTAAAATGTTTTAAGTTCTTTTTCTTTTGATATTTTATAATGATTTTTATTTTACAATGTTTGAGTTTGTTTTTTTTTTATTTTTAAAAATGTTCTTTTGACAATCATTTTGTAACGTTTAAAAACTTCTCCTAAGGCAATTTTGTTTTCTAACTTTTTAAACTATTTTACTAGAGACGTTTTTTTTCTAATGTTTCACAAATTTAAACATTCGACAAACAAACGTCAAACTATTGAAATAGTTATACTCGTGACGTTTATTTTCTAAAAATAAAAATAAAAATGTAATGTATTGTAAATCTTTAGAAAAATATCAACAGAAAAAGAACTTAAAACTTTCTAACATTCTATATTTTCTAAAGATTTATATTTTTTAACGTCTGACATACTATAATAATGTTAAACGTTTGAAAAAATTCTTAGAAACTGAACGTCAAAACAAAAACTACATCAAAATTCGAAAAATCTTTGAAATCGATATATGTAGTCAAACGTTAGGAAAGAAACTTCAAATGTTACTTTGCACAAATTGTCAAAATCTGCTTATTGAAATCGTTTATATGCTTTAGTAAGCCTAAGTCATGTCAATACTTATTGTGAAGCGTAATAAGTCGTTCTTTCAATTCAGTTTTAGTGTCAATTATATAAAAGTAAAAAATTCAACACCCCTAAATAGATTTCTTGATACAACCCTGATCTTTTTTACTTAATTCTAAATTCTGAATCTAAGTACATACATTGCATCGTTGGAATTTTTTAGTTTAAAAATTCTTAAGGAATCCTTTTAAGAATTTAAATAATGCACACAATGTTCCAAAAATGAAATTATTCTTGTAAAATTTTACTCATTTCTATATAGTTGAGGTCAAGATTTTTAGCATAAGAGAAAAATTTTAAAAAATCATGCGTATATGCCAAAGTATGTGTAATACGCAATATTATTTACAAATTCATGTTGTGTTTACTATTCGTGATATTTTACATGCGCAATTGTTGAGATCAAAAGACGGATTCGAAATCGATAAATAAAAGTAAAATAAAAATTTTCTAATAATAATAGAATGAGACGTAATTTTCAGTTTTCAGTTTTTTTGATAATTTAAATTATAAATCATTTAGACATGTTTTGATAGTAGATTAAGTATGAAACATAATAATGATCTCATTATACTAATTTAGCATGTACATATAATATAGTTGAATTTAATGTGAAATGAGAACTAAAATGACGTCAATAATTCCAATTCATGATTCAATCATTTCGCGATGGAAAACAAGATTTCAAAGAAGACTCTGTGATAATTAACCTTTTTGCAGCGGCCATTTCAATAAAATATTTTATTTAAAAAAAAAATACTCAAAACCCTCAAAACAGACACTTCAGCGCAGCATAATTTCCTCAGTTTTATGATCATTTTTTATGATTTTTCTTAAGTTATGTGCTTTTTTAATTGTGGCTACAATGTGCAAAATAATTGGTATATAGAGCAGATTTTTCAGCATTATTTCTAAGAAATTTTATGACTACAAAGATATACCCCACTCTTCTTCCAATTGCCCCCATTTCCTTCTCCTTTTTGTTGGTCCAAAGATGATGAGAAATGCGTTACGTGACCAGAATCATGCACTGAGATGCGTTTTTCTTTTATTGTTTGCATTCTCGACAATTTAACATTGCGTGGAGTTATATGTTAATCTACCAATTTTCAGCTTAAATATTCTAAATCTCTTTTAGTTTCAGCATATAGTTATTTCCATAGCAGGATTTTTTTATGGATATACATACGCAATATAATACCTTACCTATAAATTTCTTTTTTTTTATTTGCAACATAAGTGGTTTTGCAAACCGATTTTAGTCAGTTTAGAACTGGAAACAATATCAATATGCAAGCTGGGTGATATTTTATAAAATTGTGAGCATCTCATTAAAGTCTCTATTGGCCATCTCGGTTTTCTTTTTTGCTGACTTTGACTCCTCCATGAACGAGACTTAGGATGAAAACGAGAAATCCATAGACATAAAAATTATCTAGCCTCACTTATGTACATAATTAATCGTTCTTCAAGCTCGTGGTCTTTGCCTAAACATTAAAACATGACTCATTATAATGTTTCGCAGACAAAAAAAAGCGATCTATGTTTGTGAATGAGAAGAGTGGAAATTTTTCTCATTCACAGCATCGTGATTTTGCGTTCTAGGAAATTTCATTATAACTTGATTTCATTTTTCATATTAATTTTTTCTCTTAATTATTTCCAACAATTACAAGGTCCGGACATTTTGTAAAGTGGAAAACTTTTCAATGAGGTCACAATTTTCAATTTTTTTTTTCTTAGTTCTTATTAATTTTCCTTTTGTCATGCACAAAGTCATCCTCATGTGCGTTGTTGTAAATTGATAAGAATTGAAGATGATGAAGGGTCTCTCGTTTATCTTTTGCGGTTCCATTCTCTCTGTCGCATGTTGTCTGCCCTTTTGTATTGTACAGTGTACACGTTATACCTACATTGATCTTCGGAGTCATAGAAAATATTATATACTTTACAACATACTATCGCAGGAAATATATTTACGGGGCCACCCGTGTGCCTCAACGTTGATTCGTCGAATATGGAGGCTCGTCAGAATCACACCATGCTTTTTGAGAGCATTTTGTGTTTCTACTCAAAGTTGTGTCTCACACAGGGACCCTCTAAAAAATCCTACGTATGTAATACATAATTTGGATTCTCTTTCATTCCTTTTACATATTTTTCTTGCTATCTTTCTTTCTCTTCTCCTTGTGTTGGTTTTCTTAGTAAAAGGAAAAAAATCCTTTATAAGCTCCTATGGTCGTTTTGAACTATAGGTAATAACTTAATGATCTTATTCTCACATCTTTTACCTATATAGAATTTAATTTGTTAAAACGAAGGGCAATTACACGCAATACTCAACACACTACCATAATGACCTTATTGCAGATATCCAGAAATTGTATAGGATTGAAGATATCATGTTTACCATGAAATTGTCTCACTGCGATCATGTTATATTACGTTTAGTCGATCTTATGTTGCATCAGACACACCGCGTATGTAGGTCTTACATGCAAGTTTCCAGTAATCGTGGAATGAAGACAATTCGTAGAAGCAATTTTTAGGAATGAAAAAGAAAAAAATATTAAATAGGAAAATCGGCATTGTGAGAAAAACAATACTACCCCATACCTGGTTCTATTGAAAGTCACTATCTCCCCTCATTAAGTACACTAAAATATGCAAAGGTACACGCTTCCAACGCTTCCCATAGGAAAAACCCTAACTCGAGGAAACAATTGGATTCGGCGTATTCTTGAAGAGAAATAAAACAGAAAAAAAAGAACGCTAAAAAGACTTTCCACTGAGAACAGCAAAATTATGGCAGAAAATATTTCTCTAAAAATGCTAACACTGACGTCACAATTGCAATTTTTGTCTCTTCCAATACACAAAATATAAAACAGATAAAATTACATTGTCAAAAATTACATAACGCAGTATGACGTCATTCTGAAGGTTTTCAGAAAAATATTTGGCGAATTTTTTCCAGGTAATCTTAGAGTGGAAAATGAAATGTCTAATTGGGATTTCTGATTCTCTTTTAAAGTAGAAAGTATATGAACTCCTTTGGTTAAATATTAGCAAAAGTGCAATGATAAGTTTACCAAAGTTACGCGACCTATATATTTTTTCAGTGTACCAATTAAATGAGAAAAACTTAGAATGCAAATAAATTAAGTTTTAATTTTAAAAATGCAAAAAGTAATAAGGAAAATAAAAGGTCCGTAAGAAATGTATACAAAGGCACAGAAACGGCTCTCAGGTATAACATACAAAATTTCGATAAGAAATCGATAATGCAATTTTCAAAATAGTTAAAAGTTTCTTGTACGAAAAGTTTGATTTTAGTTTCAGCGCCTCTTACGGTCATTTTAAGAAGTTGTAATGTTCTAAGATACTACTTGTAGAGTTTCACGAACCACTATATAATACGTATTAGTTAAGAATGTCGTTAATCAACAATTATAATGCAAAAATGAATTTATTCCAAGACATGAATTTTTAGCAATTAATCTTAATCCGAAGCCTATTTTATCTCTGAATGTTTCGTAAAAAAAAACACTTTTATATTGCCTTAAAAAAATTTCAGGGTTATGCATGCATACCCTCAGAATTTTATTTTTTGTACGATTAGTTAGATAAAATGTCGTTAAACGATTTAACAACGACCATCTGCTCTTACATTTGAAAAATATATATTTAACGAGGGGTTCATTTTGTATATCTGCTGCACCTTTTTAACGGCCGTATTTTACTTTTTCATCGTTATTCACATAAATCATTTCCCATTTTACATCGTTATTCCTTTAATAGGCTTTTGTAAAAAGAATACATAAATTAAAAAAACTCATAAATTAATTAAAATTTATGTTGGTTTTATTTTCTGCGAATTCTGTCAATTAGATTTTTTTAAATAGCTCTTACATTTTCTTTGATTAATCATGAAGGAAATTGTGAATTTCTGTGGAAAACAGATTATATCTCAAATCTACTATATGCGTATACACACATTACGGATTTCGAGCTTTCGTTATATAGAATCGTATGGAGGGGTACTAATGGGATGTTTGTAATTGAAAAAAAAATTGATAAATTAGTTCACATGATATGATTTTTTCGTGTATTGTGAGAAATAATTTAATACGAATTAGTTTTGTGTATATTAGCACAAGTATGAGTGTATGATGATCATAAGGGCAAGATTGTATGAGAAGTACATAAAATACATAGCGGACTGAAAAATTCCCCCCACCATTGAGAAAAGTGCTCATAAAACGAATAATGTCTCAAGCGACAAGCTGAATGGTTGAAATGAAAACGCCGCTTATAAATTGAAAGCATGTGAAGTCCGAGGCTTCATTCACGAGTTGTCTGCCGTTGGGAACACTTGTTCGTTTCAAGAGCAAAAGAAAACGCAAAATTCTATCGCTTCCGATTGTTCTTATTCATTTGCTTGTGTTACATTGAAGAATTGTAAAAGTGATTTTAATTTTTTGGTGCTAAGCAAATAACAAAGCTTCCTTTAAAAAAGAATTTACTTACACGGTTAAGGTAAAAAAAACTTCCGTATAAAAAAAATGGAGAAAATCCCGCAATTGTGTCTATTTCTACTGATTGGACTGGCTATTAGTTCAACAACAAATGGTGCATCAATCTTGAATAAGGTAAGAGGTGACAACCTACAAATTTAATACTATAGGACTTAAAAAAAAGAAGTTCTCCGAAATGTCTTTGCAATTAATCTCAATGCAGTGCAATGAAGAATCGCGAATAATAATAAAAAGTTTTACGATTTTTGGTATTAAAATGTTCATCGTAATCGTCCCATTCGTGGATTTATCAAATAGCATCCTGTTAATGGAAGAGAATAATTAAATTGTATTTCACGATCAATAAAAATATTTTGCACTCTGCTATGAATTTAGCATTAAATTCTCTTTTATGTTCACCATCATTTCACGTTCTTTCAAGCCAAGTTGTTTTCGCACAGAGTGACGAATGAGAAAGAATAAATTGGTGTTGTGATATAAATCAAAATCACATCCAATTAGGAATCAATTTTCAAAAGTTAGCATCATTCTTTAATGGTCTAATGTTTGTGATGTTTTTTCTTTCTTCTTGAATGGAATTCCTAAGTCAAATTGGGTAGGACATTTTACTTAATTTTTTTTTGGTTGTGATTCTTTTTTTTTCTCTCTATAAACTCCTTTAAACTGCGTAGTTTGGTGACTTTGACAAGTTTATATATCATCCATTATACAAACTTTTATTTTTTTCATTGTATACAGACCAGTTTGCTAATAGCAAAATGAGCGGTTAAAGATGATACCGAAAAATATGGATATATACGTATAGTTTGGCTTTGTATATTTATTTCCCATATACATATATAGCAGAGCAGGAGCGAAAAAAAATATTCCACTAAATGCGTACATCGATATGATATTTCATTGATTAGAATAGGTCAAGAAATCTTTTTAGATAGACTCGTTTATGAGAATAAAAAGTGTCAAGAAGTTATATTTTTCATAGGGGAGACTTGGATAAGAATGACTCATGTGAGATTTTCAGGGAATTCCTTCGAAGAAAATTCTTTATTGCAAAAAAATTATCATTGAGATTTCATTTTCTTTTCCTGCCAGAGGGGTAAATTATTTTTCCTAAAATTGACGCATTTTTTACCCCAGTATCTTCTAAAACTTATCTTGAAAAAAAAATGATCAGAAATTCGCGATTTTTTGCGAGTCGCATTTTTTTCAACTACCACACGCCTGATTCTTGCTATTTCCCGCCACTTTTATTATATCGTGTCGTGGTATATTTTGTAAACATTTACTTTTTGTGAATGAAATTCCTGTTGTATGTACAACACAGCCACGCTGCTGTAAGCATAAAAAACAGTGAAGTCACCAACGCTGTGGGTTGCATCAGAAAAATCGAACAGGCCATTCATTGTGGTGTGGGGTGAGCATAAGAAAATCCCTGAGTGTGCTCAAAAGGAGTTTCAAGAGAGAGAAAAAAAATCAACTAATCTCATTTTATTGATAAGATTGTAAAAAAAAATATTACTCTAAACATAAAACTTGATGGAGAAACTTGAAGGATTCTTCCGTACTCACAATCACATGTATTGTAAAGGTTGATTAAAGTGGCAAATGATGGAGAAGAGCCCCCCCCCCCCCAATCACACAGCTTTAAAAGTGATTAAAGTAGAAATATATAGGAGAAAATGGGTGTGTTAACCAATGAGTGGCTACGCACAAACATTTACCAGACGGAATTTAAGGCGCAATTAACAAGTTGTAATCAACATGCGTTTCCACCAAAAATTTCCTAAAAATTTTCCATTAAGTTTTGCATTTCTTTCACGTGATATTTATTAATTAATGATGCCCATTCCTTGTTTTGGAATCACCAATAAGGGCCACTATAAATATTTCAAATTTATTCCCATTTATACTTTTTTTCTCCACATTCGGGAAAAACCCAACATTGAATTTTTTTAAATGATAATTTATTCTATGTTGCGCCTTGGAGTGAAATTTTCCCAATGAGATTTTTTCTCAGCAAATTAATTTTATCATGGAGGTTCTTGAACTTTTCCTTGTTGTAGAAATCACAACGATTTACCTGTAGACAAACTAGAATTTTAGAGACAATATAAAGCATTATATTTCACGGAGACAATCACTAAAAGTTTTAAAGGAAATGAGTATTTTTTTTAAAGCAAGATTTTATTTTTTTTGATTATTTTATACACAATATAGATCATAGTTATATGTTTTATTAATTATCAAGTCTCAAAACTTTTGTGAAATCAGTAAAATAATATTCAAAATTACGCCAAAAAGGATGTTATGCGTATTATATGAAAAAAGTTCTTAAATAAGAAAAGACATAAAATTATATGATAAATAAAACATTATTTTTTATAGCCAAAGATTACCTTTTCATTTTATTTATTTTTTTTCAAGTTCGTAAAAACTTTTTTTTTTGCTAAATTTTATAATTAACCCTTGGTGGCCAAAGTGGCCAATTCGAGTTTTTTTCAATCGCTAGAGAATTAAAATCTATATCTAACATTTCACGATATATTTCACATCTCTGTGTAGTGAAGTTCAATTACTTCAAGATTGTCGAAAGACAAGACGAAAAAAACATTTTCTCTTGAGGGAAAATAAAAGTTAAAGTTTTGAGGTTAGAAACCTGTAAAAATTTGTAAAAATATGTAAAACTTTGAACGCTTGTCGGCATTAATACTTTTTCAACGATTGGTTTAAAAATGAACCGTGATTTGAAATCGGTTAAGCTGTTTGGCTAAAATTACCATCTGAATTTTTTAATTGAAAATCGAACATATCTTCTGTCCTGCTTGTCCGATTTTGATCAAATCGGGTTCAAATGAAGGCTCTCAAGAATATCTAAAGCACGTAAAGTTTTAAACTAACCGCTAAGGGCGCTAAATAGATCGTAAAGACATTTTTCGGAGATCTGTTTAACGTAAAAATATCAATAAGAATAAAATAATGATAATTACGAAAAAAAAAATTTTTTTGCAGAGGGGTGTGGCCGAAAGTGAAGCTCCAAAGCCAAAATATTGTCAAAACAACTCACCGTGTGGCTGGGGTATTTACACACCATTTACACGACAAGTAGACTACTTCATGAAGAATACATGCGTCTGTGAGGAGCACAAGCAGTGCGTCCGTACAGATGATGATCTCTCCGTAAGTGCCTACGTGTACAGATGCAGGGACCTTGGGCAGAGGAAGAAAGTTGACAATTCCTGAAGATTCTCTCCTTAATGCTTTTCTATCGAGATAGGAAGTGAAATAAGACAAATTGTCTCCTTTAGTGCCATTCTCTTCATGATACAAAAAAAATCTACACACACAAAAAAAATATAAGAAAAAGAAACAGAAAATTCATTTCATTTATAAAATTACAATAAATTAATAAAATAAAAGGTTATAAAAAAAAGAATTTAGGGTGCATAAGCATATAGGCAAGTGCAATTTATTAGTTTTATACATACAAACATATTTTCTCCTCCATAACTGCATAAACTTCTATTTATGGCCAATGTACTCTGACATTTTGTATTTTTTTTAATAATATAATTTAAAAAAAAATTAAATTATAATATATGATAAATTGGATTTACTAATTTTATTTAATTTAATCGGATCACATAGACATGTAAAACAATAAAAGAAAACTGACACAAGCATAAAAGAAAACTTGTTACATTTAATATGTACTAAAAAAAACATATTTAAAGATCACAAAAATTGATATCTCATGAGAGAGGTCCTGTTCCTTCCTACTTATTAGTACTTTATTTAGTTTTGTTAGAATTTTAATAATTTTTGTAGTTATATCAGCAGCATTAGGCTTAGCCCAATTAGCTTTTATGCGTGTAAAATCTTTCTTAAACAATATTTGTTTTGAGCTCTATGACCAATTTAGTAAATAGATAATCATTTTATATTCTAAATTATATTTTAGGGTTTAATTAAAGAAAAAAAATATTGCAGTTTACATAGAAACAGTATTTGTTTTCACAAACATCTATATTTCATTTAACACCCTCAAAACAATAAACAAATAATTTTTATATTTTGAAAAAAAGTAGATTACAAAATAAAACAATTTAAATTGAAACATTTTATTTAAATAAATCCTCAGTATTGTCATCCATAAACATAAAAAAAATAAACGTAATATTTTGAAAACTTACCATCTACAATGTTTGATTTGTCACATTGCTCGGGAATTAACAGAAAATTCAACAACAACAAAATGCCGAAGAAGTGAAGAAAACATAAATTGTAACAATCATATAAAAAGAAATAAAAAAAATTATGAATTAATGTTATTTTTCATTCATTAAATTTCGCACATATAACCGACACAACACTTGAGATTATTTATCTGTCTTCACGTATAATTATGAATATATATTGATAAACAGCTTATTGAGGCAGTTTTTTTTTCAATTTATTGTAAACATTATTGCTTTTTAAGATGAGTGGAAGTGGGAATCACACGATAGGGGAGTTATCTGAAAGTGATTTACGCAAGTGGTCACGGTGGTGGCTTTGCGATTGTGCCTCAGCAGAACAAATAAATATGTGTAATAGCATAACAAATACGAGGATGTTGTGATTAATTTTATAACGATTAATCTTCTTAATTTTCAATGCAAAAGACATTAATGAGAATTTTTTGTATATTGTACAGTGATACCTTACCGAATTAATCATGCTACATTTTAATTTTAATTAATATTGAGAGCTTTATCTTGCTGTTTCCGGTCCTACAGATGTCTCAATATTAAATGAATATTGAATGAAGTTTTAGTTCGAAACATCACTGTAAAATCAGCACGGAGAAAAATAACTACTAATACTAGCTGGAAACTCTTGCTATGCCAACAGTTTGGCGTCAGAATTGTTACATTGTTGGCAGAGCTGGAGTTTGCTTCTAACTCAACTACAATCTGGCTATGTCGCCAATGAGTCAGAAGGAAATGGCGTATATGCACACACATTTTGTCTCATTCGTTTTGATTTTTGTATGCCATAATTGGAGAAAAAGAGACATCTATATCTTTAAAATTATATATCTCGTCTTTTCACAAGTCGGCAAAGCCGTCGACTGAAGTAGCATGTCACGCATCTGCACAAGATTTATAAAGCAAATACGAGACAAGGTTGCGCAGTCGACGAAAAGCCACAGTGACAAATGTGTGAGAAGAGCAGAAAATCTCATTTGATTCTACAGGAATTTCTAGTTGGCACAGCTGGAGTCTCCGGCTAGTGCAAAAGGACAGTGGCGGGTACAATAACATTGTAACTTGTTATTGTAAAAAGTACTGAATTTTTGCGCCGCCTCAACTTTTTTCTTTCCGTGTACATACTGCGCATTGAAAGTCAAGTTTAATTAGGATAATATTTTCAATAAAAATAAGTTCTAACTAAAAATAAACAAAATTTTGTGTTTTCGCCTAAACGTAAAAAAATCATCCGAAATTCTTCGAAATTTTCGGTTCGTTCGAACCTGTGACAGCTGTCAAAAGTAAAAGGTAAACAATGCTAATTTTTCCAATTTTTACCAACTTTCCTCAATAGTTCTCTTGAAAATGTTTAGGAAAAGTTAAATTTGATCCAACAAGGAGGAGGAGTTTGCTGAGACGTGCTAAACGGGCTAAACAAGAAAAGGTCATAAGATTTACCGGCGCGCTCGAATAGACTTACGACCTTTTCTTGTTTAGCCTATCATGATGGACTCTGCACCAATTGCTGATGCTTAATTGAATCAAAATACATTATTCCTTTTTTTTAAAGGAGTTTATGTTGGCTAAAAACATCCTAAAGATAATTTCTTTTCCATATTCATTGATGAGTGTAATTTAGTAAAAGAGCAATGGACGGTAAGTAAATTATCATCATCACTATGGGCACTTAACACAGCGCGCAACATCTAGGGCTATATGCTGTAAGTAAATTAATAGAAGCAAGTTAGTATAGATCCTATGCACGTCGTAGATTTGGGAGTCATAGGACAAATGATTAAACTTACACTTTGGCTATCCTCTCCTACTGGATAAAAGCCAAATTATATGGAATTTGTTTTAAAGTAATAGAAAATAGTCTCCCCAAAAACTTTTCAGTCCTGTAAATAATAAAGTCAGGTCACCTCGTATAGTGTTGCGTGTATTAAAAGCAAAACCGCAATAAAGAGAAGAAAAAAAAAACGATCCTGCCAGGAGTCGAACCTGGAATCTTCTGATCCGTAGTCAGACGCGTTATCCATTGCGCCACAGGACCACACGTTGATCGATGCTAATAGAAAATCGCGCTTATCAGTATGCGTATGCGGCAAAAATAGACCAAAGATCATTCGCTTTTCTTTCCACACTGGACTAAGCTTCTGTACACGGAAGATCATTTGTACATGTTGCCTATAGCCAGTCTATATTTGAGACAATTACTAATTTCCTATAAATTAAAAAACAAAAAGTCTACTGCTTCGCCTCTTGGCCCATTTTCTTCATCAGATCCTCATCCTGGACCGACATTGCTGTCAATTTCTTCCCGATGCGCTCATGAATATCCAGGAATTTTGCCACACACCGATCTATGCAGACATTCTCACCTTTACCTAAAGTTGTTTAATATTAATGTTAGAAATGTATTGAAAATGCAGCCAGAATATCCGGTGAAAACTCACCAAGGTCTGATTCACTGTATTTGGGAGGAATGCACTTCCGGTGGCAGGAATTTGTCATTCTATTGTACAAATCTGACATCATCTCAATCTCCATCTCCTGCATCATCTGCAGCTTTGCCTGCTCCGACGGTTTTAGCTGTGCTGCTGCCATTGTGCTTCCTTGCGTGTATCCTTATTCAGTCAAATTTCCGGGAACTCGCTGGGTATTCTCCAAAATTTGCTTTCTTCATACGCTCTCGTACTTTCATACTCTCATGACGACGCTTATCAATTGAACGCTTTGAGATTACGAATGCGTATATCCCAGCTGCTGTTATCACTGTCCTGAAGGATAAAAAAAATAAAATTAACAAAAGAATGATCTCTAAACATAACCTCAAAATCATTAGAATTCAGGAAGATTTGCAAATTCTAAGAGTTTTTAATGTAATTAAGGTTTATTCTCATATTAATAAACTTATAGGTAATAATCTAATAACTTTTTTGTGAATTTTACTTACCAACCGACGCCGATTTTTCCTAATTTTCCTAGTTTCATGGGAAAATATCTCACGCCTTCACACGAACCGGATTGATTTGACAGCTGATTGTCAGCCGCTTACAAAACAATCACATTTAGATTCAATTTTCACCCTAAAAACATTAATTTTCTGCTGGATTCTTTTGTGAAATAAATTCCTTAGTAAATAATCTACAGATTCCTTCTTTTAAAAAGTTAAATCAATTTATTTTTCATTATTTGGGTATGAAAAATGATAAAAGTTAAAATAAATCAGAAAAAATCCGCTAGGGAGAGCATTTCTGATACAAAAGTGAAACATGAATTTTGCACGACTTTTCTGGCGCGGATTTTGAGCGTTTTGAACTGGCGATGCCAGTCGACGCGGCGTCGCTTCCTGGTCACAAAAAACACAATTTTCCGTGAAAATTCAATCGAAAACGCGAGAAAATTGCGAAAAACAAAGTGTGAGGGAGACAAATAGCGCTGAAATTCATCCATCTCATTTTCTCTTGAGCAAATAGTAGTGCCGAAAATAACCAGGTTGCTGCTTTTGAGACAACATTTCTGGCGCCAAATTCAAAAATTCGCAAAAACTGCGTAAAAAATATTTTTGCGGTGCTACAAAGGGGGCATAGGGGAGAAAATGAATACGGCCACTCAAAACAGCCTGCTTTGAGGAGCCTCTGTACCAAATTTCATCTCGAACGGTCAAACGGTGTAGATTTTGTTTAGGAAAGAAGGAACGACGATTACAAAAACAAACTGACTTTTCTTTATTATGTAGAAGAGTGAAGTGACAGCTCGACGTGCATAAAAAAGTTAGTTTTCCCGCAAACAAGTGCTTGATATTTTTAATTTTAGTGCAACGAATGCAAGAAAAAGTGCCCAAGAATCCGTTTGTTGTGTAGAATTGGAAAACTCGTGGGGAAATTGTGTGAATTAGGTGTGAAAATCAAAGTTTTTGGGCGTTCTTCAATGCAATTATGGCTTCAATTCATCTGCCCTCCATCCTGCAACCGAAGAAATCTCATGCAGAAATTGAGCAGGAGCAATTCCTCAAGTGCTTGGTGAGTTTCCAAGCAAATCCGGGTGTGGCTGGAGCACCGCCCTGCACTCGTTGGCCCCGCTACGTGCACCCATTTGTAAAGCTTTCTCACTCTGCCCACACTCCTCGCTCGACTCCCATTCATCTCGGCTATTTTATTCATTCACAACTTCCTCTGGCTCATTCCCAACGCACTCCACACACCAACATTACGCACCGTCATGCCCATAGTTCTGCATGTTTTTCATGTTTTTTATGCGTTTTGTGCACACTTGGGCAATACGCGAATGTATAAATCCGCGCAAATTGCAAAATATATTACAAATTAGGGGAGATTGGGGCCGAATAGCTTTAGTGAAGGATTAAAAAAATAGAGGGCACCACTTAGAAATTTCTCAAGACGATCACAACGTTTCGGGGGCTTTTTTTTACTTTTTCATCAGGTCTAAAAAAAAGTTGCAAATTCATTTCATTTTGATTATTTCAATTTTTAATTTTTACAATTTTTTTCTGATTAAATTCAATGATTTTTCTTGTAAGAAAATAACTAAATGTTGCTCTAAGATAAAAAAGCATTCATTCTGTCGATTAGCATTGCATACAAATGTGAAGGTCTTTTTTATCTCACTCTGTAATATGTAATTTGCACATATTAGTCAGCGAAGAGCATCTCAATGAAAATTACTCCGTTTTTCTTCACATGTCGATGCAATAATTAATACAACCCGCATAGACTGAATTGGATTGTATTTTTTTTTCATTTTTTTTCGAAAAAAAATCAAACTATTTATTGAATTTTTTATTTAGATAATTTTCTAGATATTATAGCGTCAAATTCTGCATAAAAATTGAACAATAAAACAATAAAAAAATCTTTTTAAAGTTTCTTTATAAAAATTATTATTCTTGTCTGAAAGTATATAAACCCATCAAAGATTTATAATTTTTTATTATAAAAGTTTCTCACCAGTAAGCATAAAATGAGCATCTTATACATCTTACGTTGTTGTATTAATAAAGAAAAAAAAACGCTATTTCGTCTGTAAACCAATTAGTATTTGCATTTCTATGGAATATAGGAGGGTCTTTTATCTATACTATGATGAGACATGAAAAAATAAACGATTTTTCACAAAGTACTCACATCTTGGGCATTTACCAATCTCTTCATGTTGATGGAAGCATTATATTTTGGGAAAGAGATATTGCTAAAGGTCGTGATATTTTATTCACGACTAAGCAAATTCGTGAGTGTTTCGCAGGCATTTTACCCAATTGTGGAGTCATTTTGCACAAAGTCAGGCCTTTGTTGTCTTTTCAGCAAATTTCCTCCTTCAATGACTAATTTTTTATTATATTCTTTAAGCAGAAAGTATTGTCCTAGGCTGTTTAATTTTTTTTTGTCTGAAAATCAAAAGAAATTCCTGGAACACATAACGATGTGTGTTGTGTAAGTTATGGATGGAATGAAAAATCCCCAACATATCCATAAAATCACACAGAATTTTCGAATTTTCACTTATCGGCTTCTGATTCATTCACCACAGACTATTTCTGTGCGATAAGGCACGGCTTTTTTCGTGTCCCCAATCAGTCAGAGGTTTCAGTTGGGGCTGGGACCTGTCGCGCACGCAAACAGGTGTTTTTTTTTTCTCTTATTTTTGCGTAATTAAATTAATAAGAAAAATTTTGTGGATTTTGTAGAAAAAAAAATATTTGTGTTTCAAAGAGTATTGTCCTTTAGTTTAGTCTTATGAAAGCATTATAAATTTCTGGTGTAAAGTACCTGTGTAAAAGACATTTAATGGGTATCTGAAGATCCCTCGAATGTCTCATTTTTGTTCTATATCAAGCAAATCAGTCACTGATAACGTGAATCGATAGATGTGGTTGTTCGTAAAGTTTTAAGAAAAAGGAGAAGACCAAGAAATCCTTGAAATCTTTGAAATTTTAGAAGGTGTTCTAGAAGTTTTAAGGATTTATTAATTGCTAAAAAGGACTGAATATTTGTCTAATTAAAATTTATTGATGAGACGAATTTAAATACCGTATTTCACAGCATTAAGGTCGTTGTTACACATTTGAAGGTGTTTATTCGTTTCAATATGGGAAGCTCTTCCTTGAGAAAACACTAAAAATACGCGTAATCTATCTTGTAGAGAAACAAGACGAAATGAAAATTTGTCAAAGAAAATTTCTAAAAAATTATTAAATTTTGTCAAAAAATTCTAACAATAACGTCATTGTTGTGGTTTTGTGTCTACATGCATGAATCATAAAAATTATTCTCAAGATTCATCGAAGAAACATCAGTATGAATGTTTCACATAGGTATTTGAAACTACGAATAACACAATAGTGACGTCATTTTATAGGGTTTTTAGGTAAATCTCTTGGGCTACTTATAAGCCCTCATCCTGTCATTAGAAAATGGAAAATCTTCTTAAAGTAAAATGAAAGAATAATAAATATGTCCATTTTTTAAGAGCTTATAAGATTACACAAATTACTGCTTTATACGTTAAAATCGGGCAAGGCGTTAAGAAGGTTATTGAAATAAAGGAAATAAAAGACAGCGCAATGCATTGTTTTAGTTCAATTTTTCAAATGAGAAAAATTTGATTATAATTTTTAGTTGATTTTTATTTTGTTCCTAGAGAAATTAAAAAAATAGAACGCGGCTTATATGCGGTCAAATACGGTATATTTAATTTTAATATCCTTTAGTTCCTCTGCAGAAACTCTTTGTTTTTTTGTCATTAAATAATGTCGTGTTTGTGCTAAATTAATCTCTTGACTTATTTTCCTTCTACCAATTTTTCTTCTAGGTGAAAAAGTGAATTAATAAAAAAAGGGAGAAATATTGTGATTAACCTTTGCACGTCCATCCTATATGTTCCTTACTAACAAGCGAATTTTCTGAAACAACATACTTATTGCAATTATGGCACAGTCTGACAAAGTCTTTTATCAGTTGGTGAGATTATCGTATTTTGTATCTTTTTTGCTGTTTTATTTTATTTTTTTTAAATATCGTTTACATAGATTAGATAAAGTCGAATAAATTCTAAGCTATATGTGCATTACCTAATTTTCCCAATTTTCTTGATGAAAAAAAAATTGAAACTTTCAATAGACCATCAGTATCAGCAAGGCTCTCAATCCTGCGGAGTTTCCACTGAAGGTGAAACATGCGCGGGCAGCAATTATTGGGACATTCCACAGTGGTGGAGCCCATTCTTTTTGGGCAATTGCCCTGCGCCAGCCTCTTCAGGAGAATCGCATCACAGCGTGGAAATTTTGTCATTTACTGCACAAAGTGCTGCGGGAGGGGCACCCACTGTCGTGTCAGCACTCACTGAGACAACGTGGAATGCTCACGGAGCTAGGGAAGCTCTGGGGGCACCTCAAGGATGGCTATGGGGCATGCATAAAGCAGTACACGAAGCTCTTGGTGACAAAGTTGGAGTTTCACGATAGAAATCCACGATTTCCGGGGAGTATGGCACTGAAGAAGGGGGAATTGGAGCATATTGGGGGCAATGACATCAACTACTAGTGAGTTTAATTTATTTTTAAATCAAATAGATGTGTTCCCTCGCTCTGCTTAATGTGATTTATCAATTTATGAAATAAAAATATCAAACTTTAATTGAAAGCAATTAAATTAAAAGAAAATTGACATGAGATTCTATCAAACTGTGGTCACGATTAAATTTTAAGAGAAATGTTTATATAATTTAATCCTCAGCAAAGGAAGATTTATAGTTCAATTTGCACAACATTATAGTAAAGGAAATATTGATAGATTTGCAATTAAAAGTATTTGCTTGTTTAAACCTTTACACTATTGCGTGATCAAATAAATGAATTAAATAATAATCTTCAATTTCATCCATTTAATCCATTAAATTTGTGGAGAGTAAAAGTTCAGAAATTCATTTTTTTTTTTAAATATTTCATAACAAGTTCAACCGAAGCGTGAATGTAAAAGACGAAAAATCAAGCAATTTTTGATATTGAAATATTTGTTTAACATTTTTATGATTAGAAATATTTTTTGAATTAAATTCCAAAGGAGTTTATTCACTTTTATTTGTATTTTTTATGTTATTCATAAAATACATAGAAAGAGACATAGAAATGTGAAAGAAACAAATTTTCCATTTTTTACAGATTATTAGTCCGATTTTTTTTGGTTGAAACTCATTTAAAATAAAGTTTAAAGATGAAATTCTCAGAATTCTTAAGGGGACTCTCTTGGAAAAGCCGTTATAATATTATTTTTCTTAAACTTGGTTTTCAGATGTTAGTTACATTTGTGATTTTCCGACTTTTCCTCAGGTTTTTCTCAGGATCTATACTGGATGGATTTTGATGGGGTAAAATGTAAATGAAAGAGGGAGGATTAGCGGAGAATGTACCGGAACAAAATTTTGAATTTCGACTCGGAAGTTGAGAAAAGTCAATAAGAATATTTATCTATTTTTCTCAGCTTAGGAGTCGAAATTCAAAAATTTGTTCCGGTACATTCTCCGCTAATGCTTCCTCTTTCATTTGCTTTTTACCCCATCAAAATCCATCCAGTAGATCCTGAGAAAAACCTACCTTTGTGTTTTGAGGAAAATCTTTAAATGTGACCAACATTTTAAAACGATGTTTAAAAAAAACCAAAGAAATATAAAAACATTTTATTTTCACCAGCTCCTAATTCCTTTCTTTAACTCGCAATTTTGTCTTTTTTGCTAATTCAGTTTCCATTTGGCCGTTGAAATGTTTGACTATCTCGACGAAATAATCGCCCTCCAGGATGCAGGTGAGTTTTATTAAATTTTTGTTTAAAAAAATTTGTTTTATTAAAAACTTTTATAAATTTTCCTTTTCAATTAGTTTTCAAAAGTCTAACTTCGTTCCATGTGAGTTCGATGACATCTGCTGGTCAGTGTCGTGTTGCTCCACTCATTCCCTGTATTCAAGATTCGAGTCCCCTGTATGACTTCCTTGTGCGCATAATGTTTAAATTGCATTCAAATTTACCCGCGGAACTGCTGACGGGACATCGTGAGCGCTTCCGGACTGCCTTTGGGCAGCTCTCAAAGTTCTACGATGAATCACGGAGTTTGCAATACTTCATGACGCTCATCACGGTGCCCCAGCTACCGTCGCATGCTCCAAATTTCTCCTCCCAAGTTGATTTTGGGGAATATCAAGCACCCGTTGTTGTGATCCCGGATCAAGAGCCCGAGCCTGATGTTGAGGAGTTTGTGGATAATCTCGTGGATATGACGGTGCAACAGCAACGACCGCACGAAGTTGAGCAACCACCGCCACCACCGGCAGTTGATTTTGAAAAATTAATCATCGAAAGGGACGAATTAATTAGGCATTTGCAATTGGAAGTTGATCGTCTGGGGCGTACGGTTAAGAGTTGCAATGTGGAAAATCGGGAGCTACAGACACGGTTTGAGGAGCAAATGGCCACGATGCATTCAGAGCTGGCACAGGCACAGGATGAGATGGAGCTGATAAAGATGCAAAAGGAAGAGCTTGAATTGAAAGCTGAAACTGCACCAACATTGGAGCAGAAGGCCATTGCGGAGGAGGAACGTGCAAAAGCGAGTGAGGAGAAATTTCAGAAATTGAAAACAATGTATGGTCAAATACGGGATGAGCATGTGAAGCTCCTGAGGCAACATGGAGAGGTGAGTAAGCAACTTGCAACGACGTCAAAGATGATTTCGGATGTTACCAAAGAGAAGGAAGAATTGAGGTGCAAACTCGAAGATTTGGAGCATGAGCAGGCAAAAGCGGAGGAACATCTGCAGCAGAGCTCCAATGTGGTGCGTCAGGAGAATGAGGAATTGCAGGCAAAATTCAAGGAGCTTCAGGAGAAATTTGAAGATATGGAAGCAAGTAGATCAGCTGAAATTGCCGAATTGCGAATAACATGTGAGAACTTGAGTAAATCCATGGAGGAGGCAAAGATTGAGAATGAACAACTACAGACAGCAAGGGAGGATCTAAGTGGTGAGAAGGAATCTCTCACTGCGAATTTGGATGCACTCAAAGCCAGTCATGTTGAGGAAATTGGTAATTTGCAGAAGGAGATTGAGCATCTAAGGGTGGAGCTTGAGAAGGGTTCCAAAGAGACGACGGAGCTGCAGGAGGATTTTGAGAAACAAATTGCAACGCTGCAGAGTGAAAAGGATGAGCTGGATGCGAAATTAGCTGAAGTGCTGGTGGAGCGAGAGAAGGAAGTTGAGGTGCTAAATTGTAAATACAGCGAAGAAGTCAAGAAGGGTGAAGAGCTCAAGGCAGAACTCGAGGAGACGATTAAACAAGTTGAAGATGAGAGAGAAGCACTCAAAACAGATAAAGAGAATCTTTGTCAGGAGATTGAAGGCCTTAAAAATGATCTACAAAGTAAATCCGAAGAAATGGAAAGCATCCAGGGGACTCTGGAAGCACAGCTGAGTAAAGCAAAGGGCGAAATTGAGGCACTCAAGGGTAATATTGAGGACATTAAAACTAAACACGAGGTAAGTTGGTTATTTCATTATTTTCAAGTAAAAAAGCTGAGACGCCTTTACGTGTAATTTCTTTCATATTTTATGTTTTAACTACATATATTTAACACCTTCGCAGGTTTGAGAGCAAGTTAATTTATGCTTTTACTAATTTCCCTCATAAATCATTTGATTAAATAATCCTCCGAGATTTTACTGGGAAATAAAAATCTTCTGACAACCCAGTAAACAAGTTTTGCCAATAATTGATTAATTATTGAGCTCAATATTGTGTCAATGTAGGACCGCATAGTTGATCAACTGTTGATCAATCAGATTGATTGAAAATAATTGGTCAATTGTTGATTAATCAAATTGATAGACAATTATAGCTCAATTAGTAGTCAATTTGATTGATTGATCAAACACAAAAAATAATTGCCCTAAAACACAATATGATAATAAAAATTTTATTTAGAAAACCCAAAAAACAGGTAAAAAAGAATCCTAAAAAGTTGAAAAAAAAAATAACTACAACCTGACAAAAATTATAAAATTGACCGATAATTGAGCATAAATTGAAAACAATTTCGAAGAAAAATATTTGGCAAATAGTCGATCAATCTATGATCAATATTGATTGAGTTAACCCTTTCAGGTCCGCGATTAATCTAGCGAGCTGATTGAACTAAAAATAATTTTTGGGGGTTCCTTTGAGCTCAAATAAGACATTTGTGGCAAAAAATCGCAACTCCAAAATTTTCGGTTTTTCGTCCTTTCTGATCCTGTGAGTCCTTGAAGATATTCTTTTGTGATCATAAAATGATCTGGGATTGTAAAGATATAGTCCTGTACTAATTTGGACTCAATATTCATAAAATAACAATACAAAATGAAATATTTTCAAAATCAAGTCTTTGGGTCAGCGTATGACCCAATAAACCTTAAAGGGTTAAAATTGACTCAATATTGATTGAACAATATTTCCACATACACCCAGTAAACAAATAATTGAGTTAATAAAAGTTCAATCAATATTGATTGATCATTAATTGATCAATAATTGATAAATCAATTGAGCCCGTCAAACGATTGATCAATCATTGGTCAATTATTGATCAATTCTGATTGCTCAATAATTGATCATCTACGCGGACCTATATTGACTCAATATTGACCTCAATAATAGATCAATGATTGGCAAAATATGTTTACTCGGTATATATTGACCAACTGAATGATAATAAAAAACAAAAACAATATTTGTTCAATAGTCGTCAATCCATGATCAATAATTCATTCAATAATTGATCAATAATTGACTCAAATTGATACTTTTGATATTGAGTCAATTTAGGTCCGCATAGATGACCAATAATTGATCAATCGATTAGCTGGCTCAATTGATTTATCAATTGTTGATCAAAATGATTATTCAATCATGATTGAACATTTATTGGCTCAATCATTAGTTTTTTCGTGGCGTCTCAGTTTTTAGAACATATTAAAACCCACTCTTTCAGCTTACAAACAAATCAACATCAGACTCTTACACCACATGCAGACATGTAGTTCAGACACGGTAACAAATCTAAAAGAAAAAAACAATAAAATTCCCACTTAAAGACATTCCTCATTATTCCCCCCATTTAATCCTCCTCCATCCACACATGCTGGTTACAAACGAAAAAAAAATAAACCAGGAAGTGTTTTAATCTTTCTCCTTCCGCTGCGAACAAAACTTTTTTTTTAGCTTCTCGTGCAGAACTACGATCGTCTGATGTTGGAAAGATCTGATAGGGAATGTGATTTGCAAGATTTACTTCATCAACAGACCGAATTGGAGGAGAAGCACGTTGCAACATTGGAGACCGTTGGGAATCTCGAGGCTGCCCTCAAGGATGCTCAAATTCACGGAGAAGTCGTTGTACGATCACTCCTGGAGGCGTGCATCAAGTCCAGCGAGGCATTGGCAACAAGGGCTGTTTCTGAGGATGAATTCAGCAGTGGACCAGCCGGAAGTGCCGCCTACTTTGGGCTCTTGGCCGAAGAACTCACGGATGTGCTGACAAAATTGGGAATTGGGCATGAGCAGTATGTGGCGGATAATTCAAGTGTTGAGACATTTGCGCGCAAAATTATCATGGCGGGACACCTCATGGCAACCGTTCAAATGCAAGGAGCCATCGTCTGTAGCTCCACGTCTGACATTGAATATGGAGAACGTGAGTAAATCCATAATCTTCTTTAGTTTTAACCCGAAAATCTTTCCAATTTAAAAGAAAAAAAACTCATTATTCCATAAAGCTTCTTAAAGACTTTAAAGACCCCTTAATAAGGAGATTTTAATGACTTTTGGAGGATTAAAAAATAGGAATTAAGTGTAGATACTTAAATCTAATCATTACAAGCTTTATTATTCCCATAAAATAATAATCTGAAAAAGGTTATGATTAAGGACTAAACCATTTCATTTTACACATACATATATATACACGTATATATACAATGGTGTTGCCATATATATTGTACCTATAAATATGGCAAAAATATACAATAAAAGACAGTTTGGAGTTGTAAGCCGAGAAGCGGAGTTCAATTTTCTACACGATTCGAGAAGTCAGCAGCAGTACTCTGTGCAAATCGATAGACTATCCTTCAATGCGATATCGAATCACACTGACAATAATCAAAAACAAGCAAGCATAACTGTACTGCAACTGTGGCACATATTTTGACGCACCAGCAACAAGAATCTCCACTGATAACGTTACAGGTGTTGAAGTCTACGAATCCTCACTAGAGGTATCCTCAACTTCCCACATTCCATACGCTTTTCAGGTGGAGCTTGGTGCTTTGCCACCACATCAGGAAAACCTCACTGATAGTGAAAATGGCGAACTCAGACATGCCTGTAAGTACTACAGCTGACCTACCCATTATCTCTACACCTGCCCAGGCAAAGATCATTACTGATGCTCTGACCGGTGCCAACTGGCAAGCACTAGTGGGGCATGCAGATAAGATCTTCAATCTGCAAGGGTACACGAAGGCAGAGTTTGATGAAAGGTATGGGGGAGATGCCATCAGCTATGCCGAGATAAGAGAAATCTTCTCGCATCACATGCCTGATTTTACAAATGAAACATTTGATGATGAGAAGAAGTACATCTGCTTGGAATTCTGCTCTATGATGATTCATAAAGTCGGACCTGCTGCAAGACAGGTTAACCCAAAGACGAATTATAAGGTGTGGGTCTTCTCCTATGATGTCACTGAAGATCAGAAGCAAGCAAGTGTGCAAGCTGACAGTAATTCGCTTGCTGAGAGCCGCTCTGGTCACATCCTCGGCACCCATTACATCAAAATCATACCATTCGAGAGTGGAAATGCCAAGTACAACTTCAATCGCAACCATTCTCACATTCAACTGTCTGTCAAGACTGCTAGCCTTCTAGCAGTTGATGTATTCTGCAGAGTTATTAGGCAGCATCAGGACAAAATTCTGATGACACCGCTAGCACGTGTTTGTTTCTCTAGAGATGAGATAACGAAGATGGCAGAAGATTATGGTGTCCCAACGAATGACTTGCTGATAATGATCAATGCAAGTGCACAACCGGGTGGCCACGTGCTGCCATATTCAGATGGCACCATTGCCACCATTTTCAGCCTATGTGTCACTCGCAACTTGAAGGACATGGTCCTGCGCAAAATCATCGTTGGTAAGATAGTAGAAGAGTACTCTAAGGCAAACAAGAAGCCAGATGAAGGGAAGATCAGGTTGATGTGCAAATATGCCACTGGAGGGGTGGACCAGAACCTGGTCCCTGACACCCCTGAGGCATTGATCAACATCTACAATGATTCGCAGAACTATGCTGCAAGGAGGATCTCTCTGGCAGAAAACTTGGCGCTGAGGACTGCTCCACCACTGGTGACCAAGACCAGTGTGACACAGCCTGGGAGCAGTGCAGGAACAGGACAGGACTGAATAGTTCCAGCAGGCGCAGCTGAATTGGCAAAGGCTACGATGCCTGCTACCAAAAAGCAGGCTGTGTTGCCCTCTCTTGCCAGTAAACAGACACTTAGTAGCTCAGCTAAGGAGTCCACTGGCATAGAGATTGATATGAGCAAGAAGGGCGAGCTAGTGAGTAGCTATGGTAACATCTGGGCTGAGACAAAAGAGGAGAAGATGATCATGCTGTTGAAAGGTAAAAAGGCATCAGATGTGAGTGCCTTAAGATGAAGAATCTCGTAAAGATGGGTGATTCCACAACAGCCTTTTACTCAGAAGGCTGAAATTTTGAAATTTACCAAAGTTTATAAGACTATTTTGAAAAATTAATAAATAAAAAATCTTAAAATCAGTATGGTGGCCATCTTTGCCGCCATCTTTATTATTTCTTTTCTCAATATCTCGCATTCTTAGAAACATAGCGGAATTTACAAAATTCAAATAGAAATTGAAAGAAAATAAAAAGTGACCCCTGGATTGTGGATTTCATCCCAGGATTGTCACATTCTGGACAATTAGGGGATACTGGGGCAAAATTTTTAGTTTTTCGCCGGAATTGTGGTGACTTCTCATTGGTAATGATAAAGTGACCTCCGAATTGGGGATCTCATCTCAGGATTTTCACATCCTGGGCAATTAGGGGATGCTGGGGAAAATTTTTAGTTTGTTTTGCTCTCGAGCTATTGACAATTTGTTTCTATAATTCTTGCGTTTAAAGTTTTTTTTTTGTAATGTTTGAAGTTCCTTTTCTTTCATTTGACATTTTTATTATTAAATTTGACGTAACTATACTTAATAGTTTAACTTGACGTTTAACATTTTCTTTGTAACGTTTTGCACTCCTTTTCTAAATATTCCAGGTTCCTTTTCACTTTTAACGTTTGCCATTATAGTATTTGACTTTCAAATCCTAACTTATTATGCTTTTGACGTTTTTTTTTCTTACATTTATAATATTTGACATTTTCTTTCTAACGTTTGGCATTCCCTTTCTAAATATTAAAGGTTCCTTTTTGTTTGTTGTATCATTTTTAACATTGGAGTTTTATAAAATCTGACGTTATAGTTCTAACTTTTGATGTTTTCGACGTTTCATTTATAATGTTTAACGTTCCTTTTCTAAAGTTTGACGATATTTTTCTAACATTTGACATTTCTATAATACATAAATCTCAAAGTAATATAGTTTGACATTTATAATCTTTCACGTTTCAATTTGACTTTTAACATTTTCTTTCTAACGTTTGACGTTCAAATTCTAATCTTTGATGCTTTTGACGTTTCATTTATAATGTTTAACGTTCCTTTTATAACATTTGACATTTCTATAACAGATATATCTCAAAGTAATATAGTTTGACATTTATAATACTTGACGTTTCAATTTGACATTCGACATTTCCTTTCTAACGTTTAGCATTTCTTTTAAAACATTTAACGTTTATTTTATAATACGTTCTATTTTTGTTCAACATTTTCATTCTAACATTTGACGTTTTTTATGATTAAAAATATTTGTTTTTGTAATTTTTAGTTAGGAAATAATTTAATTTTTATCTCTAAATGAATATTTCAACTGTTTTAATTTTTTTATTATGTTTAAATCACCCAAACATCATTCCTAGCTATGCTATTTAGAATATTAGATTTTTTTTCTCATAAAAATGTCCTAAAATAGTTAAAAAAAAAACTAAAAGAGAAATATTCATTATTTCTTTTACAATAGAAATTGCTGAAGAACTCAAAAATTGGTACAATAAGCATCACGTGGGGCTTTTTGAGAGTCTCCTCAGTACAAAGGACACTGCAGTTGCTGCAAATTGCCTCAGTGAGACCAAGACACACCTCCAGGCAATTGCTGAACGTGTTGGGGCATTGAGTAAGAAGTTGGATCCAACGGAAAATATCGGGGATATGTTTGAGCAGGAGCTATCGAGTATGGATAAGGCCATTGAGGAGGCAGCTACGCGCATTGAGGAGATGCTGTCGGCGTCTCGGGCATCGGATTCGGGTGTGAAGTTGGAGGTGAATGAAAAAATTCTCGATGCATGCACATCCCTCATGCAGGCCATACGGGTGTTGGTGCAGAAATCGCGTCTTGTACAGGGAGAAATTGTTGCCGTGGGCAAGGGTACGGCGACAGCAAAGGAATTCTACAAGAGGAACCATCAGTGGACCGAAGGGCTCATTTCGGCAGCTAAGAGTGTCGCACAGGGGGCTAATTTCCTCGTTGTGGCTGCCAATAAGGCGGTATCGGGTGATGCTAAGCATCAATTGGACTTGGTAGTGGCTGCACAAGAGATTGCAGCCTCCACAACGCAACTCGTGGTGGCGAGTCGTGTTAAAGCGCCCCGTGGAAGTGGGAATCTTGCTGCGCTTGGTGCTGCTTCGAAGAATGTGACACAATCAACGGCAACTGTTGTGGCAACAGCCAAGGATTGCACGAAACGCCTCGAGGATTCGCAGGATTTGGACTTGGAGAAGCTCACGGTGCATCAGGCAAAACGCATGGAGATGGAACTGAAGGTACGTGTGCTGGAGCTGGAGCAAGCTCTGGAATCCGAGAGACTTCTCTTAGCGGCATTCCGGAGGAAAAATTATCAATCCGGCGAGGAGGGGAACAAAGTATAAAGCATCACAGCTCCCGCAACCATTAATCACTTTTTTTTGTACCGAAATTTTCTATTTTATCGATTAGTAGTTTTTTTTTAATCCTCTCCGGAAAGTCTAAGAAATCCCGGATGTTTCTTTATTATTTTTTTTTTTAAAGAGAATCAGAGATTTGAGGAATAAACTGTAATATTTACGCAATTTGTGTATTTTTTGTGTCATTTTTACAACAATTCAACTCTCAAAGATACATTGGATGAGCTGCAGGCGCTCCTGGACAATAAATTGAGCCACAAGGGTGTCAATGTCTTCGCCACTTCGGGCAATTTGTTGCCGTATGATGTGCTTAAAGTCCTCCTTGACCCCCTTATCGGAGCCACGTGTGCCAATTCGATGGGGCTTCGGTGCCTGTGGCACAGTCAGCTCAAGTCGAATCTCCTCCCCCTGGGGATTCCACATGTACGTAAATTCCTCAATCATGTCAATATTAATGATGTAGCTGGAGAATTGGTGATAAGTGAAATTCCTTCGTGTTCGTATAACGTCGAAGATTGTTTCCGCAAAAGCCGTCTCAAGGGGCCAATCGAGCTGAAGGAGTACGAGGAGATTCCCCAGGACGGCACTACTGCACGAACTATCGTGAAGAACTTTCTTTTTCAGCACCGTAACAAGGGCTTTTGTGCAGTACTGCGTGATGGCCTTCCGTGTGAGTGGAAGGAGCACAAGATGACGCCCAGGGCCACTTCCACAGAGATTCCGGAGGTACTCTGTGCCCGAAATGGTGGGAAGTTCACTGAGAATGGTGCAAATGTGATTAAATGCCGCAACATTGATGTTCTCCTGACTCACAGACAAGCTCAGGAGGCGCACCTGCTTGTCCAGTGTGTCCTTCAGTGCCTGCAAATTGGCATGAATGTCATCATTGCGCCCCAAATACACGGCTAAGTCCAACAGAAAATGATTCACCCACTCCGTAATGGGGAGATTCATCAGCAACTGCCCAAAATCCATTTGGAGAATCTCATTGGAGTGCAAAAGTTGCCAACAATGAGCTGCTGTGATGAGACAATTGGGTGTCTCAACGTTGCATGGGGGATTCACGGCAATCTTAACTGCTTCCCCTGGCATCCCGTCTGACAATCTCCTCTTGGGTGCTCCAACATCATCACGGAATCCCTCCACGAGGATGTAGCTCACATCTGTGTCCTGAATTTTGTGCGTAATGTTATCAATGTATTCCTGCAGGGCGAAAATGAAGAGGATACTCCCAAGGAAGAGAATTTGTTTATTCTCCGATGGTTTTGGTGGAGCAGATGAGACAATTTTTATGAGCTTCTGCCAATAGATTTCCTTGCTCCATGTACGGTTGTATGGGAGAAAAGGTTCCCACTTTAGTAACCCACCGAGTGTTTCAACAATATCAAAAATCTTCCTCCAACACTCCGTCTTGTCCTTGTCATCGTCCTCCTTCAGCAATTGCCCCACGTAGTGCTCCAGGCATATGTTGAGTATTCGATGCACGAGATCACTAGAAAGCTCTACAGGACGTGCCAAAACCAACGGGAGAGTCTCATTGATCAGCATTGTGCGATACTGAGGATTCGTCGGGACTCCCTGAACGAGTGTTTCCAAGAGCCGCGGCTAAGGACGAAACAAGGATTGTGTGAGAAATTCTACCTCAAAAAACATTTAGCATAAAATTACATACAATGTGCGTCGAGATGGCCTGAGGGAATCGCTTGAGGAGCAAAAGAATCATTCGGCAGTGATCAAGATTGCTCTCTGAATGATTTGCAGTTAGTAGGAGAATCTTGTGCTGCACCTCCGACGAGATGTGCTGGAACATCTTGAAGTAGAAATCCTGCTCCCCGGACATTCCACTCTCAGGAACGCGACGTAGAGCCGCAGTGAGATTGGAGATTTCCACAGATAGCTCATTCCAGAGATCAACAGATTGATTCTGGAACGTTACAACACTGCAAAAAGAAAGTTTGAGCATTGGCTTGTCTTCCTCTGGATTACTTAAAAGAAGAATTTACATGTAGCTGAAGCATTTAGCAGCTTCCTCATAGTTATTTTCCGACTTTTCCAGTTTGTATGCCTCGAATTGAATGCCAAAATCATTGGGGTAGAGAGTTTTTGCTGTGATTATCCATGCCTTGGCTTCGTATGGATCCTTGAGGAGTCCACTCTTTGCCCGGGATATCAAATACTGCTCCTCCGTAAAGACATCCATCAATTTTCCCTATTTTCCTCCCGGCTTTTCCTGAATTTGACGTTTGAAATGTTTCCAAATAACAACCATAACCCTACTTTTTACAAATCCCAAAAAGCCCGGAAAGTGCTGAATTAACATAACCTCATTTTTCTTGTATGATTTTATTTTCTTTGTGAAGTGGAATTTTTCTTTATTTTCCGGCTTAAAAAAATGTCTCATCTTAAATTTGCTGTACTAACAAGTAAGATAACTTCATCCACTGTCAATTTCACGTAGAAAGAATCTCATAAATCCTCTGTAGTTAGCGATACTTGCTCCAAAAATGAATCCCTCGATCGCAGTGGGCCAACAGCGAAGGAATTCCTGGAGAAGAAATTCCCATCTTGTGCGATTGCATACAAAATCATTCCGGATGAGCAGAAGTTGATCGAGAAGACCTTAATTGTCTACGCAGACACCCAGGAGGTGGATGCGGTATTTACAACGGGTGGTACGGGATTTGCACCGCGTGACGTGACCCCAGAAGCCACCCGGAAGGTCATTGAGAAGGAAGCACCACAGCTGGCTCAATCAATGTTCATCACCAGCCTGGCTGTAACTCCCATGGCGCCTCTATCTCGAGCTGTCTGTGGTGTGAGGGGCTCCACGCTCATTGTTAATCTACCAGGAAGCCCAAAGGCAGTCCGGGAGTGTTTGGAAGCAATCTCTGCTGTGCTTCCGCATGCACTGAACCTTCTCAGGGACAACAAGAAGGCAGTAGAGGCAACACACAGTGAAATTCAAATGGCAAAGTGTGACTGCTCCAGAGATACTCTTCCCGGAGGACAGCCAACTGAGAGGGGCTCAAAGTTCCCCATGGTGGAGCTTTCAGCTGCTCTGGAAGAGGTTTTCAAGGTTATTGAGCCATGTGAGTACCATAATCATTATCATTTGTGACCTTTTATTACAAAATAATTTGCTGAGTAATTGCTTCAAGAAAAAATCCACAAAGGCTGTTACACGCAATGTACGGAAAAAAAAAGTATCAGACATTGAAATCGTTTAACTATTTTTTAATTATTATTCTAATTATTATCAGAGAGATTATAAAAAAAAACATGAAAAATTCTCTGAAAAATAATTGCAAAAGTTTTGATTCAGAGAATGTTCTCGATTCTAACGAATTTTCATTTCAAATCTGCTGAAAATGTCTCACATTGCATGCAAGCAAAATGCCAAGACTTCGGGGAATTTATTTCGAGAAAAAAGACAGCATCCCTCGTTCAATGTGTTAGACAGAGATGAAAGTTCAAACCGCCAAAGCAGTTCGTAACGAACGAAGAAAAATTTCTCGGCCATTTCGTTCCCGACAGTTCAAGTGTAAAGTTCGCAAAAATTTCTTTTCCACTTTTTCTTTGTGGAAAATCCCCAAATTCCTTCTAAAAATGTAGAAAAGTAACATTAAAAGTCTCTAAAATGCATTTTGTTAAGATTTTGTGAGTTTAACCGCGGATTTTAGGTGATAAATTCACCTAAAATCTGATGGCGTCACTTTCAATGTGGCCGACTTGGTAAGTGTCTCCATTTCCATTTTTTGCTTATTCTGCGTATGATTTTTTGCTTCAAATTACTTAATTTTCATTGAAAAAGCCTCGAAAAACTTTTTTATTTAAAAAATTCAAGAAAAGTCGCTTTGGGCGTGGTAAAGGCAAAATTTTCCATGGCTTGGGTTAGACCCAAAAGTCCACCATGTTGGATTTTTGTGCAATATAAAATTAATTGAAGAATTTTTGTGGGGGAAGTTTATCAAAAAAATTCATTTTCTTGTGTTATTTTAACTTCATTTATCTCAACTTGTGGGATGATAAAATAAAATTGTCGAGGAATTGCTAATTTTTCACGTAAAAACTATTTTTGATTTCCAATGGAGAATGTCGGATGACTGGCCTGAAAAAAATGTATAAAATCAATTTTTTCTTGGTAATTTATTGGATATTTTATTATTTCTTTTAATTGCTTTTTAATTCTATAAAGCAAGAGATTTTTTTAAATGTATTTTTTGATACGCCTTTGTGCTCCAAAGTGGAATAATCTGTGCAATTTGCCGGCTTATAACCTCAAAATCAACCATGTTGAATAAATGTGGTGCAAAGAATTATTTTTTCTTTCTCCCACTTTCTTGAATGCATAATTTTCATGGTTTTTTTTTAACTTCCAAAAAAGTACTTTTGAATAAAGATAAATTATCTTAACTTAAAAGAATTTCTGTAAACGTTTACACGGCGTTATTAAAGCATTTTAACACGAGGATAGGACATATCCAAGATGGTGACAGGATGCTTTTTAACGCGCGCCTTTTATGCCCCAGTAATGCGCACTTTTTATATAATTAAAAACTTTATATTAAAAAAAAGTTGGTTCTTTGAATTTATTTTAACACATTTTTTAAAAAATTTATTGCTTTACGGCCCAGAATATTTCCAAGTCACAAAGCCAAACACATTTTAAAGGAGTCAAACGTTCCCTTCTTTGTATTTACCTGAAAAACTTTCTCAGGATTAGGGTTTATTGCTGTTTAAGTGGAAATAGGGTCAAGAAATTAATGGCCTAGTAACAAGTTTTTAAAGTTCTTTTTTTATTGCTTTACAACGGTTTCCTTTTACATATAAATTTTCTCTAAGAATTCTTTTTTAGACGAGAGAGAAAGTTAAAAAAATGCTTTTTAACTTGAATAGAATATTCTTTTTCTCTAAATTTATTGAAAATTTTGACGGTTTTTGTTAAATAAAAAGATTTTAAAAGTTAAAAATCACATTTCTGTCAGAAGTTTTACAAGCACTTTTTTTTTCTAAAAGATATACTTTTCATAAAATTCTTTGAAAATACGATGAAGACGAAAAGAGACTTTTCAAGAATAAATTAGGTTTTGAGAACATTCCAGAAAATTAGAAGATAATGAGTATTCTGGAAGTAATTAAAAACTTATAATGACTTCAGACAGGTAGGAAAGGTATTATGTCTAGGAGAAAAAAAGAATTTAATGTAATCTCAGGTACAAAAAGTAATATCGGTCAGATCCTTTTTGGAAAGTTGGGAGGGCTCTCAAGGGTATAAAAACTCAACTCGAAGAAATAGTTTAGTCAGTCTCAAAGTGATCGCTCTACTGCAAACATCAGAGAGCTAAAGAAATACAATTTGTTAAAGTTTCTCAAAGTCAAAATGAAAACTATAACTTTGTGCAATTGAATTTAGTGTTCAAAAAATTTAACTTTCTTCAGTGTAAGTTTTCTCCCTCAAAACAATTCTCCTTTGAAGTCATTTTTGATTTTTTTCAAAGTTTTCTACGATTTTTGTAAAGTAAAAGAAAAAGCATTGAATTTATTGTAATGTGCTGTACTTTCTTTTCTTTATAGATCGTACAATTCCATCCATCGTACATAGTCCAATTTCACTACCACCATTTAGAGCTTCAATAAAAGATGGATACGCTGTCAAATCATCTGGTGGGGCAGGAATTAAAAGAGTTTTGGGATGTATCTCAGCTGGAACTGGGATAGTTGAAGAGGATTTTCCTGAAGACGGGTGCTATAAGATCAACACAGGAGCTCCATTACCAAATCACGCAGATGCCATAGTTCAAGTTGAAGATACAAGATTGATTGAATTGAATGGCAATCAGGAGGTAAAGATTGAACTGTTGGTGGATCCAGTGAAAAATTATGATATTCGCAATATTGGATGCGATATGAAGCAAGGAGAGGAGCTTTTTGTACACCAACATCCTTTTGATGCGGCTAAAGTTGCTCTAGCAGCTTCCGTGGGATTAACCGTTCCGGATACATTGCCCGTGAAGATTGCTATAATTTCAACGGGAGACGAACTCAAGGTGGCAGGATGTGATTCATTGGGTGATGGACAAATTTACGATAGCAACACACCAATGCTACAAAAGTTGCTCAAGGACTTTGGATTTCACGTAACATCCTTTGAAATTGCTGGAGATACATTTGATGGACTAAAAAAGGCTTTCCAACGTGCCCTGGAGAAGTGTTCAGTCGTCATATGCTCAGGAGGTGTATCCATGGGGGATAAGGACTACGTGAAGGCAGTACTGCAGGATATGAACTTTGAAATTTCATTTGGACGTGTTAACATGAAGCCAGGGAAGCCTTTGACATTCGCTCATAGAAAAGATGATTCAACAAAATTAGTCTTTGGTCTACCGGGGAATCCAGTTTCAACGTTCGTCACATTCCATCTCCTTGTGCTACCTGCACTACGTTACCTCTGCAATTTTCCACGAAAGAAGTGCTGCCTACCGGTTATCAAAGTGAAGCTGTTCAACAATTCCCTCAATCTGGATCCCCGTCCTGAATACATGAGGGCAACTGTAAAGTCTATGGATGGAGAGCTTTGGGCATCAGTTACTGGGAATCAGGTATGTTATTCCCACGTAGTATTTTAAGATTGTATTTGCTAATAATGCCCTTCTGGCCTTAATTAGATAAGCAGCCGTTTGAAGAGTTTACTAGATGCTGATGTTCTACTTCATCTACCAATGAAGGATGGTAATCAGGAATCAATTAGGAAGGGATTACTTCTCAATGCATCTGTTCTAAAATTAGATTTCATATCGGATTGAAAATTCACAAGTAAATTATTTTTTATATGAATTAACTAAGATGCAATTAGATTTTCTTATAACTGTTCTATTCATTGAATTATCTGTGTAAGATATATATATTTTTTTGCAATGTACTGCAAAGTTTTTTGCAGATTTTATGTCGAATATCGTATGATATTCAGAAAATCGAAAAATTTAGATTTTTCAAGTGCATTTTAGCACAACTTGGTTCAAGTTATTATGGTTTATGCCCAATTTAATTACTTGTTAAACAAAGTGATGTTGTCTTGACAGAATTTACTTCTGACTTGGGAGAGTTATTTCCCGTTTCACCTTTTGGGTGAAGTTGTTAAAGAGTTACAATTAATATTCCGGCTCGAAGGACCAAATTTTTCTGAAGAAATTATTTTATTTAATTCAAATTAGAGCTACAATTAATATTCCGGCTCGAAGGACCAAATTTTTCTGAAGAAATTATTTTATTTAATTCAAATTAGAGTTACAATTAATATTCCGGCTCGAAGGACCAAATTTTTCTAATGAAATCTTTGATATTTTCAAGTATAAAGAGTTACAATCAATATTCCGGCTCGAAGGACCAAATTTCTCTGAAGAAATTCTTTAATTCGACGGGCACGTCGAATTTCATTTAAATTAGAGTTACAATTAATATTCCGGCTCGAAGGACCAAATTTTTCTAATGAAATCTTTGATATTTTCAATGATTAGGAGTTACAATTAATATTCCGGCTCGAAGGACCAAATTTTTCTAACGTTAAGCTTGATGTTTTCAAGAATTAGGAGTTACAATTAATATTCCGGCTCGAAGGACCAAATTTTTCTAATGAAATCTTTGATATTTTCAATGATTAAGAGTTACAATCAATATTCCGGCTCGAAGGACCAAATTTTTCTAACGTTAAACTTGATGTTTTCAAGAATTAGGAGTTACAATTAATATTCCGGCTCGAAGGACCAAATTTTTCTAACGTTAAGCTTGATGTTTTCAAGAATTAGGAGTTACAATTAATATTCCGGCTCGAAGGACCAAATTTTTCTAACGTTAAGCTTGATGTTTTCAAGAATTAGGAGTTACAATTAATATTCCGGCTCGAAGGACCAAATTTTTCTAACGTAGTCCTTGATTTAATCAAGGATAAAGAGTTATAATCAATATTCCGGCTCGAAGGACCAAATTTTTCTAACATAAACTTGATGTTTTCAAGAATTAAGAGTTACAATTAATATTCCGGCTCGAAGGACCAAATTTTTCTAACGTTAATCTTGATGTTTTCAAGACTTAGGAGTTACAGTTAATATTCCGGCTCGAAGGACCAAATTTTTCTTATTTTTTAGCGTTTGATATTTATTTTGTAATCAATTTTTAATATTTTTAATCGATTGATTTTATATTTATAATAATGAGGTCTAATTGTTGTCCGGTTCGAAGGACCGAATTTCTATCCCTAAACTAGATTTATTTTTCTGGTTAAAATCTTGATGTCTTCAAGAATTTTGAGTTACAATCAATATTCCGGCTCGAAGGACCAAATTTTTCTGACGGTTCTTGATGTTTTCAAGAAATCAGAGTTACAATTAATATTCCGGCTCGAAGGACCAAATTTTTCTAGCGTAATCTTTGATTCAATCAAGGGTAAAGAGTTACAATTAATATTCCGGCTCGAAGGACCAAATTTTTCTGAATATCTTTTTATCTTGTTTAATATTATTTAAAACATCATGTTTATGATGCAAATCTTTGTTCGGAGTGATAGCTTGAAGCACTGACTTTTAAGCTATGTAATTGCTTAATTAATTTCAAGTTGCGAACTTGAGGAATCGGTATTGTTTAATACCTTTACTATATAGTGAATCTAAATTTTTCGATTTCTGAATTTTCTAGGATTCTATAATATAACGAATTTTATGTACATTGCAAATGAGCTATTACAGAAGGAAAGTTTAATTGCATCTTAGAAATATTCTTTTAAAAATCTTTACAAGAGTTAGTCATCAAATTTTGAATATTTTTATTGAATGTTATGAATTGTAAAAAAATGTAAAACTGAAAATGATTTTTTGTTTATAATGTTTATACACAAAGTTTATTGATTGAAAAGAAATTGTAATAAATTAAACAAAAAAAAAGAAATATGTTTTTTGGTATCACTGGTTTCCACTCAAGTTCCACTTGTTGATTTCTTCTGCTGGTTTTATTTTGAGTTTGAATTTTTCATTAATTTGGAAGCTACAAAAGGTAAGTTCTATATTATTTTCTTTTTAAAAAAAATACACTATGGTCAGAAAATTAGGTTATGATTTAAACAGCTAACTTTTGATTGGATTGAGATATCTGAAAATTTATTCTACTTCTAAAACATACGTTAACTCGTAAAGTTTTATTTGATTTTAAATTAAAATGATCTTTTAAAAATTAGAATGTAATTTCTTTGTAAGAATCTTCCAAGTTGAATGAGCTTCTAAGCTTCCCACACTGTAGATATGTATGCTGTATGTAGCTCCTCTAGTCTATAAATTGTTGGTTTTTTTTGTAAAGGTTAAAAGATAATATTGGAAATTTTGCTACTTAACTGAAGCTCAAAGTCAGAATATACAAGGGAGGCAAAAACTTTTTGTTCTTTTTTTTTCCTTAAATAAACTTTAGGATACCAACAGTTTTACACGAATCTAGGAGAGGTAGTACTTACTTTTTCCACTTTTTTCCTTAATATATTCCTAAACCGTTAATAGCAGCAATGAACTAGTGATATTTATTTTCCCCCCAGAGCCCCCCTTCATGTAGCCCCCATATAAAAGTTTATTCACCGTTCATGTAAAGATTGATTGATTTGACCCACTTCATTTTCGCGAGAGAAACTCCCCAATATTCACTGGGATCACATAAAAAAGTACAGTGATGGCATCGTCCGGAAATACATAACCTAAATTTTGAAACAACATTGAAATGAATAGAAGGAATTACATTGTGTTCGACTAGCGTTGCATAGGGACCTTTTAAGCTTCTTATTATTTTTGAAACCTTTCCTGCCTATCCGGATGAAGTTTTGAATGATTTTTGCTCCATTTTTTGACTTTCCGGGCTCTTTTCATGTTTTTTATTTACATACTACCTTTTGAATTTGGCGCTCTTTTTGGTACATTTTGTTGAAGAGAAAATGAGACGGTGCACGTCACTGATGCTGTCTCCCTCACACTTTTAGTTTCTCGCAATTTTCTCGCGTTTTCCGCCGAATTTCCCAGCAAAATTACTTTTTTTGTGACCAGGAAGCGACGCCGCGTCGATTGGCGTCCCCAGTTCAAAACACTCAAAATCCGCGCCAGAAAAAGTCGTGCAAATTCAACAAAAAAATCCGGCGAGTTGCGCCCCCAAATTTTTACTGAACGTTCTTTGGGCCCCTCGGAACCGACCGCCAACTTTTGAAGCCTCAAAAATGAGTTTTTTCATGGAAAATTAATTTTTTAAAATAGTTTTCCACACGTTCCACACTCACACTACCACAAAACACAGAGTGAGACGAAGATATTTTTCCTCATGCCGTCTCGTTCAAATTTCAGTTATGCACAATATGCGTCTTATGTCAGTGCTTATGCATAAATGCGCGCTGAAATACAACATAACCTCAAAAAAACTGTCTCCGGGAGAAAAATAATTTCGTAAATTCAGGAAAATCAAGGTAAGCATTGAATTTTATTGCTTAAATTTGTTTATAATATTAAGCAAACTTTAGGAATTCAGAGGAAGAAGTCATGTCCACAATAGACAAACTTCTCATCCACGGGATTCGCTCATTTGGAGCCCAAACCGGTGATCAGCAAGAGATTCAATTCTCTTCGCCCTTGACACTCATAGTGGGGGTGAATGGAAGTGGAAAGACCACGATTATCGAGTGTCTTAAGTATGCTCTGACGGGGGAGGTGCCCCCGGGCTCGGACAGAGGGGCTGGCTTTGTGCATGACCCAAAGATTCATCAATTCAAAGAATGTATGGGCCAGGTGAAGCTTCAGGTGAGACTCCCTTGAATTTCCATCAGATGAGAGTTTTCTTTTAATTTTCTGGGATATTTTTAGGTGTGTGATATGAAGGGAAATAAACACGTTGTTACGCGCTCCATGAAGTCAACGCAGAAGACAACAAAAAACTCCACCAAGACTACATTTGAGACGATGGATGCAAATGTTTACTGTCCGGATGCGGGACCTTCCAAAGGGTCCGTCAGCAAGCGTCTTGTGGATGTTAACACCGAGATGAGTGATATCATGGGCGTCTCACGTGCCATCATCAATAATGTGATCTTCTGCCATCAGGAAGATTCCAGTTGGCCATTGGATGAGCAGAAGCGCGTCAAGGAGAAATTTGATGCAATCTTCGGCACAACACAGTACAATAGAGTCATTGATAAGCTCATAAAGATGCGCAAGGGCTACTCTGAGAAGGTCACCGTGAAGAATGGGGATCTTCGTCTCCTTGAGAGCCACAAGCAAGATGCTGAGGCGAAGAATGTTGAGATGGAGCGCCTTCGGATGCGCGAAACGAAGCTCCGGGAGAATCTTGAGAAGTTTGCGAATGATCAGAAGCCCCTGGATGAGCGCTTGGGGAAGATTCTCACAATTGAGGCGGAATACAGTAAGCTCTATGGGAAATTCGTTGAGTTGCAGGCGGAGCTGAAGAACAAGCGTGAACGCCAGGAGAGCCTCCGGAAGAATATTGTCAATGTATTCGAGGGAAGTCTTGAGATGTTGGAAATTGAGATTGTTGGCTTCGATCGACGAATGCTTGTTAAGAAGGATGAATTGAGGACACTTGAATCTCGTGTGGCTTCCTTGCGGGGAGAAGAGCTATCCCTCGTGAATGACGTGCAGCAGATTGAGATAAGTAGCCACCTTATTGTGGAGAAGATAACGCAGGAGCAGAACTTGAATGCAGACAGAGCCCGGAATGCCCGGAAATTGGCGGAAATGCTGAAAATCCCCATGCCGCAAGATTTAGAGAATTCCAATGAAGCTGTCGAGGAGATTATCCCCAAAATTGATGATGAGATTCATGCAAAAGGTGTTGCTGTTGAGGAGATGCACACAAAGCATGAGAAAGCCGAAGAGGCAGCCCAGAAGGTCATTGATGATTTGAGGAATTCAATCACGAAGGTGGAGAGTGAGATTGAGAGCAAGGGTAGACAAATGAGGGAGAAGAAGGTGGAACAGGAGAAGATTCAGCGGGAAATTGATGATGTTGAGCTTTCTCAGGCAACGCTGAAAGATCTCGGGGTAGATATTGAGAGAGTAACGCGTGATTTGGAGCAACTACGGGGGAAAGTTAATGAGGAGGATGCAAAGAGGGAGATTGATGAGCTCAGAGAGAGTATCAAGGGGAAACAGAAGACATTCGATAAGCTCGATGAGGAAATTCATTTTCTCAGCACAATTGCCTCCACTACAGCTGCAATTGTGGCCAAGGAGCGGCAACTGGAAGAGCGACAGACCGAAGCAAAACGCATCCGGAATAAGCATGCTGATACCCTGAAGGATTTCTTCCCTGCGGGTATTGCAGCAAACTACCGACGAAGTGTTTTGGGGGTGCAGGAGGAAGTACAGCGAGAGCTGCAGGAGGTGCGTGAGAAGATTATGCGCCACCAAAAGCAATTGGCACAGCTTGAGGCTACCCGGAAGGGGCAGAAAGATGAAGTGAAACGACTTCAGGTTGAGCTGACAACGAGTGAGGAGGAGATGTACAAACTCTGCCTATCCAGCCCCTATGAGGAAGTTGTTGAGCGTCTCCGGGAGCAAATTGCAAAGAGTCAACTCACCCATGGGAGTCTCAAGTCCTCCGAGAGCTTCTACAGGATGTACATTGAGAAGATGAATGAAACCCCGTGCTGTCCGCTTTGCCACAAAGATCTCCGTGTGGATGAAGTTGAGAATTTGAGTTCTGAGCTCACTGATGAGATTCGTGAGATCCCAAAGAAGGCCGAAAAGACAGATGAGCAACTGAAGCAGCTTCGGATGAAATATGACGCCCTAATGGCCCTAAAACCAATCACTGAGAAAGTGAAGCGCCTCAAGGAAGACATCCCGAAGCGCGAGGAAGCTCTCCGGGGCACTGAGAGGGAATTAAGTGAGATGACAAGCCTCGTTGAGGATTTGGAGATGTCCCTTGCGGAACCAGAGGGGAAATTGAAGGTTGCCAGTGGCCTAATTGGTGATATGAGTGTGCTGGATGAGGTTTTGCGTCTCATTGGACGTCTTGAGTCGGATTTGGTGGAAGTCCGGGAGAAACTCCCATCGCGCTCGTCCAAATGGACAATGGATGAGGCTCAGGTGGAAAAATCAACTCTCTCAGTTGAGCTGAAGGAAGTTCGTGAGATGCTGGAGGTGAAGGAGGCAGCCCTGGGAGAGCACAGGGAGAAAATTAATTCACTCCGTGAGAGGAAGAATCACCTTGAGGGGAGACAAATTGACCTGCAGAAGGGCCTTCAGGCACTGTCGCAGCTTCGGACGCGCATTGAGGAGTTGAAGGGACAAGTGGAGCAACTTGAGAAGGAAATTGGTGATGCGAAGTGTGAATTGGTACCCCTCAAACGGGATCTTTCTGCACAAACTGATGCTCGTGTCCGCCTTAAGGGGAAGAATCGTGAACTCCTCACCAAGGAGCGTGAGATTCTGGATAAAATCAAACGCATCAAGAGTGAGGTTGTTACGCAATCGCGTGAATTGAGGGAGGTGAAACGACAGAATTTACAGGGACAACTGGAGAAGCTTCAACGTGGGAAGAGTAGTTCGGAGAAGATGCTCAATAGCATCCGGAAGGATCTTCAGGGGCTACAGAAGGAAGTTGATGATGCAAAGGATGCCATAGCGAAGCAAGATGTGGAAAGGAGGCAATTGCTGGATAATCGTGAACTGAAGCAGCATCAGTGTGACGAAGAGGAGTTGCAGAAGCGCTATGATGAGCTAAATTCAAGCATCGGTGGGCTGAACATAAAGAATCTCATGCGTGAGAAGAAGGACCTTCTGGGGGAGGTGGATAAAATTCGGCAGGAGAGTAGCAAGTACACAGGGCAAAAGGCGGAGCTTGAGAGTCAGATTGAGAAATTGGGTGAGGAGCTACGTGAGGAGAGGTACAGGGATGCTGTGAAAAATCACCGGAATGCCGTGTATGAAGTTCACGTGCTTAAGAAGGTGGTGGATGATCTCAATCAGTACAGGATGGCGCTGGAATGGGCTCTCCTGAAGTACCACGCCGAGAAGATGGTGCGTGTGAATCAGCTAATCAAGGATCTCTGGTTGGACATCTACTGTGGCCGGGATATTGACTACATTCAAATCCGTACGGATGAATCGGGACTCACGGGAACTGATCGACGACGCTCCTACAACTATCGCGTCGTCCAGATAAAGAATAACGTGGAAATTGACATGAGGGGACGTTGCAGTGCTGGCCAACGAGTTCTTGCCTCCCTCATCATTCGCATTGCCCTCGCGGAAACATTCAGTCACAATTGCAACGTACTCGCCCTGGATGAGCCAACAACAAATCTCGATTATGCCAATGTTGAATCTCTCGGTGAGGCTCTTGGGCGCCTTGTGGAGAAGCGGGAATCCCAGATGAATTTCATGTTGATCATCATTACGCACGATGAAACATTCCTCCATGCTCTCCGGAATTTTGATTAGTAAGTCAACAAATAATATTCTTTAATTGGCGTATCCTCACGCATCCTTTCTCTTCCCTTTTCTTTAAACCAACAGCTACTACCGCGTGAAGCAGGAAAAGGGCAAGTCCGTCATCGTTAAGCACCGTCGCGGGGATTAGGAGGGGGTGAGCGGATTTTTAAATTAATTTTTTGAGAAAGAAAAATACTTTATTCACAATTTGAGAAAATACATACATCCGCATTATTTACAATATAATGGCATTAAATAAATAAAAATGGAGTGCTTAAAGCTAGGGGGAGTAGTTTAGGCAATCTTCATTACAATTTACCATCAAGTTCTTTTTTTTTTAAATTAATTTAATGTCTCCTACAAGGTTTATTTGCAGAGTTTATTTTTCATCATTTTTCACATTATATTCCATTAACACAGATGTGTCCAGGAAAAATTCCAATATCTGAAATGTTGCTACAAAGGATCAATAATAAAAAAAAACTCCTAATTTCCTTTTGAGGAACTTGAAGTTTGTACACTTTTTGAATACACTTCCTTCCCGGAACGGTTTGATGTGTTCCCGGAAAGTGCCGTAAGTGCCTGGAAGTTGTGCAGGATAACTGCCAATTGTATCAGGAAGTTTCTAAGGGATTTTAGGAACTTCCTATTCATCACCCGGCTGATCCTTGGTGTCATCTTTGGGCCAATATCTGTGTCTAAAAAGAACTTCCTATATAGACAGATTTTCACCCCTAAATGAAATCAAGGATCGGCCGGGTGTTGAAAAGGAGGTTCTTAAAATCCCTTAGAAACTTCCTGATGCAATGGGAAAGATGCCTGCACAACTTCCAGCCACTTACGGCACTTTCTGGGAACATCATACCGTTCCAGGAATAAAAAATTGTATTGAATAGTGTACAAACTTCTAGTTGCTTTCCTTTTAGGGCATATAGCTCATTATTTCTATTCAACCTCAGGAAATTAGTCAGTAATTTTAACTCGGATAAGCTCAGGAATTTTTTTTTGAATCTTCAAATCAGGATAAAAGATAAAACTTTCGACTACAATATGGGTCATTTTTTTTAATACCCACGAAGGAATTTAAATAGTTCTCACAAATGTGGAATCCATAATAGTTAGGTAAGTTCACGGCAAAAGACTACAGGTAGTGCTAGAAACTTGAAAATAGAACCGGAGATATGAGCTTCTAAAGAAAAACCTAAAAATGGCAATATCTCAGTTTCTAGGGGACCTAGGAAGTCAAATGACCTATCGTTGGAAAGGTCTTGATGCCAGCCATAGCATACTAAAATTTCAACCACCTACGATATACTTAAGATTACATTATAGCTCAAAAGGACGCCATTTTGGAAATTGGCCGCCATTTGCTTTTTAACCGACGAAACCAAACCGAACTCATTTTCCTTCCTTTATATGTATGTCCTAAGGAACATTTATGCCAATTTTCAAGTTTCTAGCACTGCCTGCAGTCTTTTGCCGCGAATTTACCTAACAATAAACCATAAGCCTTTAAGATTTAACCAAGATCGAATATTTGAGAGCACTTTTAAAAGGTTTTAAAGATGAAACTGGGACTAGTTTCAGGATTTTAAATCCTTTTTTTTTAATAATTCAAATTTTCTTCTAAGTCTTCAATATCTAGGCTTGAACTAGTTCCTGTGAATCCCAGGAATCTAGTTACTTAAGTTCTAGGTCCATATTGGTCTAATTCCAATCGATTTTAGTTGCCTGCAAGACTACCTTTTATCCTGTTTGCTCTAGTCTCGACGAGCAGGATTGATTTTCTGAGTATTCAATTTGTTTATTCTTATTTTTTGTAAATCCGGTTTTGCTATTTCTATGTTTAGAATTTCAGAAGATAACTGAAATATTAGTTAAGGATATTCTTCAAATCCTTTTAATTCCAAATTATAAAATGGAAGTTAGTTTCCGCCATAGATTTTTTTAAAAGATTTCTAGGTCTTGATTTAAAATTCTAGCTTCTCTGCCTAGATTGAGTAAGACCTGATTCCTTAATCATGATTCTTCCTTCAAGCATTCTTTGCATCATCCCAATATGGGCTTTCATTCACTCTCGTTCTGCTGCTGAAGATTGTCTTTCATTGACAATGCCTGCCATGATGGGATCCCAGGGGAATCCCCGTAGATTCTTCCATGCCAATGTCTCCCCACACATGGAGGAACTCATATTTTCCCCTTTCCCTCGATCGTAGCTTGCATTTGCTTTACAGATGATTTACCCATATGACTGGCATGTCGCTGAAAAAAGGCATTAATGGAGTTCATAGATCGCTGTTCTAGATCCTCTTCGGCACCCCATGCGCAGGAGAAGCTCTGATGTCGTCCAAGGGTAGAAATTGATGGGGTTCGACTCTCACTGACACCACTGTACTTTTCCAGAAGATGCAGGAGGCAATCTTTTGTTGTATTAGCGGCTTCCTCAATGTAGATTGGTTGATGTTGATGCGGAGATCCCACAGGAACGTCTCGACTGAACTGCGTCATGCGGAATTTTGTTCTTCTATTGGCAGCTGCCCATGGGACACTAATTGGGGCTGTTTTGAGGGTTAATTTATCCTCAGCTGTTACCTTGGGGGTCTCCTCAATTGTCTTGGTCAGTCTCTCGGAGAATCCATTGATTTTTGGTTCCTTCGTTATACTAACGGAGGTCTTGGTGTGCCTAGAGAGGGATTCTGTTATACTACTTATCAGACTATTTCCAATAACACTTCGCGATCGTGTAAATTGGGATGTCTTCGTGTGGATCTCATTTCTTTCACTATGTGCCTGATTTATGGATTTATTGAATGATTCCACGAGATTCGATCTTGTTTTTGAAATATCCACCTTACTCCTTGGATTTTCGCTTTTACTCTTTGGTGCCATTTGTGGGCTTTTCCCTCCGGTTGAAGATGCTTCTGAAGTAGGTTTCTGAATTTTTGACTTTTCCTCTATGCTTGATTTTTCTGGCTTTTCTGGTTCAACTTTAATTTCATTTTTCACTTGACCCTTCAACTCTTCCTTGAAGTTTGATTTTACTTTGGGATCAGACTTTTCTGCAGTGCTCTGTTTTACTTTAACATCAGGTTTAGGTTTGATTTCAGGTTTTGTCCTATTGTCAGTTTTCTCCGGGATTTCCGTTGGATTTCCTGCATCGGACTTTTCCTCATCCTTATCCACTTTAATTGCTGAAAGCATGAGTAGGCGATCTGATAGCTTCTTTATTTCATCAGCTAGATTTATCTTCTCCATGCTGTTGCTATGCTTCAGGACGAAATTGCTATCTGAGTTGCGTCGTTCAAAGCACTGTAGGTACTCTCTGAACATTTTATTTGTTGGTTTTGGTGATTCGGACCATTCTTCACCACCATTAACCATGTCTGGACTGTTGGTATCCAACTCTTTGAGTTCATTCTCTGTGTCTGCTACGTCTTGTGAACTGCTCACGGAGCCACATGGTGATGGAGAGCATCCTGAGGTAGGAAAAGGTCTTGTTAGTGAGTGAGAATAATTAGGCAAGATCGAGATAAATCACCTCGAGATGAAAGATTCCCATCATTGATTGGCTGCGTTGATATGGATCCAGAATCTTCAGATAGCGGTGCTATAAATTGAGCATCTGTATCAAAGATGTACGGACTATTTGGATGTTCACCCCATCGCTCTACAAAAGTCTTCAGGTTGTCCTTTGTTGTATCTAAATTGCCAATCTGAAATTAGTATAACCAGAAAACGACGTAGTTTCGTATTAGCGAGATGATCCTAATACAAACAACTATTCAATCTGGCTCACCTGAGACTTATTGTTTGGTATAGGACTGGGTTCCTTAATATACTTTGGAGGGGGAACAGCTAGAGGTTTAGGAGCTAGAGTAGGACGCGATGGACGTTTCTTGAGCCAAACATGCTCTAAGCATTCCGATGCCGTCATCCGCGATGCAGCATCTTTCACAAGGAGACTCGATATGAAGTCAATTGCTTCCGAACTCACGTCCCGGAATGCATCATCGTCAAAATCATACTTTGCAATGGTTACATTGGCCATTGTTTCAATATCCGTTTCACCCATAAACGGAGAAAGTCCCGATAGTCTGAAATGATTTTAATTCATTTATAGCTAACTAGTATCAGACTTAAGACTTCAGGAAGACAGGTATACTTACAGAACGTAGCAGATAACTCCTACACTCCACATATCTGTTCCGTAGGAGATGGAATCAAAGTTTACAACTTCTGGAGCTACAAATTCAGGTGTTCCAAAGAGAACCTAGAAAATAGAGAAAAGGTCCAAATAACAGTCCAAGAAAATGAAAGAAAAGTTTATAATCTTACCTGCAACTTCTTATTTGGATCAAACTTTCGCGCTAGCCCAAAATCAATGATCTTTATACGATTCCCTTCACGTGTTAGGCACATAATGTTCTCAGGTTTAAGGTCGAGATGTAGGATGTTCTTTCTGTGGACAAATTCCATTGCTTCGCATAGTTGTCGTACAAAAACTATGCATGCTTTCTCCGTTAGAATGAAGTCATCATCGATAACACGTTCAAAGAGTTCTCCACCCTCAATTCTGCGGGAAACAGAGAAAAAGACAAAAAAAAGTTGTCACACTAATTAATACATCCCCAAGGAATTTCTCCTTATGTATTCCATCCCAATTTCTTCGGGAAACTTCCCTTCAGAAAAAAAAATCTCGCAAAGCAGCTCGAAACATTGAGGGAGTAATTTTATGAGGTTCCATAAAAAGTTACCTACTTCCGAGAGAAGTCTGGGGGTAGTCGACATATTTTATTTAAGGGTTGAACGTGATAGTTTTTTTTTGCTCGATGGTTCTTCTCACTCCCCCAATGGAGTGTCAGCGAGATGGGGCAAATACTCGAAGAATTTTGTAATACATTTTGGATGCTCATTCTAAAATCCAACACGTTAGCTGGGATAATAAAATTGGGGGAGGATGTATAAAAAAATCTACAAGTTGTTTGACTTTCTTTGACAAAATCCAATACTTTATTGATATGTTTATGCCCTTAAGTTTGTAAACGTGCGATGCTTTATGAAATCTCATTGATTTCTTTTAGATTTCTTTTACAACCTATAAATCCCGTTCAAGTGTGCATGATCAGTTGTAGTTTGAAAGGTAAATTGTGGTTGAAAGTTATAAGATGAAGTATTAAACTAAACAATTTTGACGAAAAATCGTGATTTTATTTTTCTTTGTTCACTTCTTTCATTTATGGAGTCTATAATACACAAGAAATAATAATTATAATTTTAGAAAGTAAAAACCCGAATGGATACTCTTTGGTATTTTAGAAAACGTCTTAGGTTTTATTAATAAACTATTACTGAAACTAAAAATTTGTTTTTTTTACAACTTTGGTGAATCAATAAATAAATTTTATCAAGGGGAATTTATCTGAATGAATGATTCGCCAAAGAAATCAAAATATTCAGCAGAAGAATATTTCTTCGTTATCAATCTTAAATTAGTAGAGACTGAGGAGCAAAAGCCTAAAAAGTACTAAATTCTACCCAAAGAAGTAAAATTCAATTTAGTACTTTTGTAGGCTTTAATTTAGTACCCTTTCCTTCCTTTGTATTCAGTATACTTTTTCAGCTTGAATTTAGTACTTTTTTGGTTTGAATTTATTTATTTCGGCTAGATTTTGGTATTTTTTTTTTGAAAATTTAATCTAAAGAAGTACATTCAATGATTAAAAGTAATAATTTCAAATCGAAAACATACTAAATTCAATCCAAAAAAAATATAGTAAATTAAAACTAAAAAAAAGTTCCAAACTTATTTGGAAAAAGTACTAAAATTCAATTCTGAAAAGTACTTAAGTAGATTTAAACAGATAAAGTAGTAAATTTAAACTGAAGAAGCACTAAATTTTAGCTGAAAATGAGAATATTCAGATCTTTGGAAGATTTAGGCCAATAGAATTAGCGAAAAATGACCCCAAACTTTTAAATAAATTCGGACTAGCCAAATTTTGCACCATTTGATTCATAAAAATATAAGAAATTTTTTAATATTTACGTGCATGCTCTAAAACGTATGCTCATTTCAGAAAATGCGTTTGAAAATTTTTTCATACATTTTTCCATAGAAGCCATCGAAGCCATTGAACGAACATGCGACGTCGCTGAATTTCGTGTTCCGAAAAAGTATGATTTGACAGTTGAGAATTTTCGAGTGAATATTTTCATTTTTGTGGGGAATTTTTTTCATGAAATAATGTGTGTTTTACTTATTTCTGCATTATCTCATGTAGGAAGTACTTCTTTTAATCCTCGTTATAATCTGTTGAGTGGAAATTGTAAAAACTATAGTATTTTATGTGGTTTGTGTGGGCAATTTCTTGGAACACCCCAGTGACGTCACTTGTTCGTTCAATGGCTTTGGTGGCTTCTATGGGAAAAAGTATGGAACTATTTAAACGCATTTATTGAAACGAGCATAAGTTTTAGAGCATTCTAGTAAGTATAAAAAGGTTTCTTATAATTCTCTGAATCAAATGGTGCAAAATTTGGTTAGTCCCCCATTTATTTGGAGGTAATTTTACATCTCAGCTGGCCTAATTATTCGCTAATTTACAGATTATTCGCCAATATACAGTTAATTATTATTAGATTTATTTTATTCAGGTACTTTTTTTTTTACAAATTCGCACCGTATAATTTCAGAAATATACAGTTAAAATTTTCGTCAGATAAACACCCCTTGAGATTTATGTTATTTTTACTAAAATTTTAGAACAGTCATACCCTGCTTAATCATCTTTCGGTTGAACTCTACTCATTATTTTAGAAATTTCTTAAGGCAATAGTTCTTTTTTTCAACTGACATCTTAAGGAAATTCACAGGTTCTTTCTAAAAATTTTTAAAAATAATTTTAGTATTATATAACGTTTTTCAGATCTAAATTTTTCATGTAGCAAAAATTACTACTATACTTACTCTTAAAAACTTACCACCTTTTATTTTAAAAAATTATAGGAAATTATGCTTTAACAGATAAAAAAGAAAACGCGATTTTCCTTATAAAATACAATTTCTTGTATTTTATGTTTTATCACGGAAAAATGGTTATATTCCACTAAACTTTCCTCTTCAATAAATAACCAATAAAATAAATTGGACTTTATAAGGGTGGCTTGGGGTGGTTATGAAAACCTATATTGTAAGAAAGATGGGAAAATGGGAGATGGTGTGTTCGATGCAAACTTACAAATCGAGGACGACACACATCATTTTGCCAAACTCGAAGGCATCGTAGAGTTGAATAATAAGATGATGGTGCAGTGAATTCATAATTTCCACCTCACGTTCAACATTCCTGCGATCCTCACGTTTGGGGATGGGTACAAATTTTGCCGCCAATTGCAATCCTGTAGACTTTTCGCGACATTTGTACACTGTGCCAAATTTTCCTCTGTTGTGGAGAATAAATAATAGAGACATATCATGTTTTAGTAATTTATATTGAAGCTGTGTAATAGGAAATTCAAAATTTTCCCCGCGAGCACCCAATTTCCGGAAAATTCGCCAAATTTATGATTCAATTAACACTTGAACCTCAATTTGTCGCACACACAGCACATTCGAGCACTTGCATTCCACGCATTTTCGCACTTTGTGCTTTCAGTGGAGGCCCCAGTGTGGGTGGAGAGGGAGGGGGCTTCGGTGGTGTTCCCATGGGGCCAAGAGACTCCACAAAAATGTGACACTTTTATTGGGTGTTAAACACAGGAATGATTTCTGGTATAGCTATGCAATGAGAAGAAAATTATTAATCAAGTTCTTGGTAATATAGTTTAATTTAATAGGCCCACATTAATTTATTTTTCATTTTTGACTATGTAAAATGTTCAAGAATGATTTAAATCATGACCCGGAATTTTTTTTTGCAAAAATTCTCACGCATTTTGTTGATAAGCGAATTTATCGAGCAATTTGTGTGAGGGGGTGTCATCACATGCTAGCTTGAAAAAATATATGGGGTCTTTATCCTCATTTCTTAACTTTCTTCTGGTCATTTGTCTTTCTTTTTCCTTTTAACCTACTAGGTGGATTTTACAATCACGTCACGATGGCGCAATTCTTACACCAAAAGGATAAGTCTCACAGAGAAAAAGTCATTTTATACTTTTTTTTTTGCAAAACTTTTAACGTCTTTTACCGTCTTTGGCAAATAAAAACGTTTGCCAGAAGTGCACGTGTGTGCTTGTGGACGCGTGCAAGTGCTGAAATGGCAAAGTTTAGGACATTCTCCAAAGAAATATTTCTTCTTAACTTACAGTTGCACTTACCTGCCAATTTCTTTGATCATCTCATAGTGTTCCTTGGCATCGACACCTCGTCTAATGGTGACATCGCGTGTGGGAAAGTTTGGTTCGATTTCTGCAGAGACGAAAAAAAAAAACAAAGAAGGAAATTAGAAGATGGCAAAATAATTTGTAGGTCAATTCAATCACATCGAACTAACATTCTTCTCAATATAAGCCATTTTAGCAACCATAAGTTGTATTAAAGCTCTCATGAGCCTCATAACTTTTAGTATAAAGAGTTTGTTAGATGGAGTTTCGAAGGTTTTTTTGTTATTGAGATGGATACTCTAAATCGGATTATTTTTGTTCTCTGTATAAAGGAAAGTTTTGAACACTGACTAAAGCTTTGGATCAGCAAATTTTCTATCAGCAAAAAATCATTTCATTTTAGAAAGACTCGAAAATCTCTCATTTAAAAATTTTTGAAGGAGTTCATCCGCCTTCTATATGGAAAACAGGAAAGCTGAAAAACGGGAAAACCCATCGTTCGAGGAAATAATTGGAATATGGTTAATCTTAAAGAGAATTAAAAAGAAGATAAGAAATCGCCACTTTCCATTTTTCACCAGTCAGTTTGAAAGAGGAGGTAAAAATTTGTTCAAAAACGCAAAAAATGACGTCATTTTTATGATTTTTACCTCTTTGAATTAAATTTCAACAGTTGAAGGGACGTTGTTTTTCAATTCCTATTTTGAAGCCGATATAGAGTATTTTTAAAAAATCTTACAAACATTAAATCTGAAAATTTCTTTTAGAATTTGAGTCTATGATCCAGACATGTAAGAAAAAAAATCACAACATTCCTCCACTCTGCTGCGTTACAGTCGAGACTTTATTGGTCAGAAATAGCGAGTTTGTGTGTTGGGAAAATGAGGAAATTTACACAAATTAATTGAGACGCGAGGGAATTTCAAGTGTCCGCGTGCGTGGATGAGTTTTTTCTCCCATGAAGGGAGAGACGCATCCGAAAATAGCCGGATCACGCGTGGCAAAAAGTAGAGGAGGTTGAGATTGGTCGCGTTTGGGGCCTCCTAAATCGGTCGTCGTCGTCGTTGTTTGGTGAACTTGAGTAGTGAAACTCTTACTTCAATGTCGATAGTTCATGGCGTGTGTCTCGTGAATTATTTCACTCTCGAGGGATTTGTCATGCAAGAGATTGCGCCTCATACTGTTTTTTTGTTGTTGCCAACTTCCTGCTTTTGAGCTTTGACTGCCGTGTTACGGAAAGTTTCTAGTGAGGAAAACTTTTTGTCAAGAGTAGCCACGACCCAAATACCAAAACAGAGATTCATCAGCATAAATTTCGAAATTGATTTTTATTTTCAACATAAAGCCTTTTTCCATCCACTTTAGCGATCTGGATAGATTTTTTACTTTCTCAATTTGTAGTGGGGATTATTTTTAAAAGAAATTTGGAGGATTGAACACGCTGTGGAGGCTGTGGAGAATGTATTGCAGGAATTTAGAAGAAAATTCACGTACTTTTACACCAAAAATACTTCCCATTTCCATTCTGACTTCAATTGAGGTAAATCGATGGAAATTTACTCAAAAACACTAACAATGACGTCAGAGTGCATGAAACATTCGCGCTGATGTTTCTTCATTTAGTTTTGATACTCTTACGAAACATTTTCTTAGCTTCAAAAATAAAACTTCATTCACTCAAACTTTGAAAAATATTTCTTTGATATTTATTGCAACAAACAGCTAGAGGTACACCACACTCCTGTACATTGTTCTACCTTGCAGTCTCGCAAAGATTGCGCCTTGTATTCTACCACTGCAACATTTCAAATAATAAATAAACGAGAGAGGATATTTAATAAATAATGTTTGAGAGAGAGAAAATTTGGCATGCATTCAAATATAAACTCTCACAGCCAGTCTCAATTAAAATGAAATTATTTATAGACTCTTCCACCCCCGCGGCGTCTCATAGTAAGAGAACCCCTCACACGGTAGACGCCACCAAGTTTCATTGAGAAAATATCATCCAAAAAGTGCAGGCGCCACATTTCATCGGCATAATGTCCGCAGATGTGGATTCTTCTGTAAAAAGTAATTGAATTTCCTTTCGTCACATTGTCAATCAATTAGTTTTATATCCTGTTTTGAAAATATTACATCGCACTAATTTATAACTTTATTAAAACTCAAAAATTCTAATTATTGAGATTTTTGGGATTTTTTTTGTTGAGAAATTCCTCTCTCGAAAATTTGATAATTTTTCATTTCTTGGCAAGATTTAGATTATGAAATTCTTTTAATATCTGCTAAATTAGTCTCACTTACTAAAAATAATCTCTTTGAATATGAATCATATATTGTGTGCGGGAAAAAAGGATTTAATTGCGGTTGACCTCAATATTTTGTTTATTCTAAAATTGACAATTTGGACGTGAAATAAACACAAAATAAGTAGAAGGAATTTTGCAGAAGAAAAGTCAACGAGAAAATATAATTGTCCAATACGAGTTTGGATATATTTATGAGACACTTTGTGAAATTAATGATGAAATTACAGAAGAATTTTCACGAGACATTCTTTGGCCAAGTTTGTTGTCTAAATTTATACGTTTAACTTTAAAACATATTAGCAGTGTTTTACGCAATTTTCACAATTCTCACATATTCTGCCACGTGCACTTTTGGAGATGAAATCTTCAGATACATATTTATTTGTTCCTTAGAATGATTGATTAGTGAAATAGAAACAATAATAGAAGGGGAAGATGACCTAAATCTAACTTTATGAACCACATTCTGCAAATTTTATTCAACGGCTAATAGGGAAGGGGGAGGGTTGTGCTTATAATAAAAATCTTTAATGCAATACATATTGCCATGCTATATATCACTGAACTTATTGACTAAAGTATATAATGCAAGAAAAAACTGTCGGATTTTTATCTGGAAAAGCAACATACCTACAATTTCCAATGATATATATTTTACTCTTGAACGCCTTTCTCTGTGTGAGTTTTTCCATTTCCACCTGTCAATATTTCCCATTTTATTTGTCACGAATGCATTCACATCTTGAAATTCTTTCACAATAATTCTCTTGCACTTTTCTGCAGCTTTCTCCTTATTGAAGAAGAAGAAAAAAACGAGTTGTTTTCCTTCGATTTCCCGATTTCTCAGAATTTTCCAGGTATTTTCTTTTTCATTTCTTTTTAATTAAGTATTTCCCTTCGTCTAGACATTTTGTCTTTTCGAGTGGTATGAATTTCCCTTGAACAAACGAACAAACTTATCGTTCTCTCTCTCTCTCTTGAGCGAAAAAAGAAAGAATGCATAGGTACATAACATTCCTCTTATGCACTTATTAAAGTTTGTTTTTTATAGCACTTGATGAAAATGCCAAGAAAGGGTACCCTACACTTTCCAACGAAGGGGGCAAAAAGAAGACTCAATGTCACCTTGTAAGGAGAAATGAGAGTTCTCCCCCCTTTCGCCCCCTCATAGCCACTTGTTATGCAATGGAGCAATTGTTGTGTCTTCCCTGGCTCCGGGGAAATCTCCTCGCACGTGTGAATGAACTCCCTGCCTGGGGGCCAGGAATTGATTCACCACGGAGCCGCTTTTCCACCCACGATGTGAAAGAAAAATAAACAATCATACTAAATATTTCAAAAACCATTTTCTCCCACCAAACCTCTACACATATCAATTTTCTCATACGCCATGGAAGTGTCTCTAAAGCACGTTTTTCTTCACTATACGGGGGGAATTTTAGGTATGGGGGGGGGGGGCAGTGGGGAGAGGAAGAAAGGGCTCACTTATAGCGGATGTTTTCCTTCAAGTCCACTTCTTGGCGGGAAGTCAAGTTGAGAGAGTGAGAGTACATACAAAATGAGATAAAAAAAATTCCACCAGTTGAACAACAGAAATGTACAAGAGAGTTTTTTTCCCCGGAGGAGGGGGGTGGGGAACTGGGGGCAACTTTTGGCACCTGACCAAATGGCTAAAGTCAATTTGTTTGCGATTTTCTCAGTGCTTTCGCCTTGATGGTGCACGAGGAAGATTGAGAGGAAACAAGTGGATATTGTTAATTTCAAGGAAGGAGGGAGGGAGATTTCCATGTGAAAGACCGGCTTTTTGCAATGCTATATGCAAGGCAATGTCCTTAATTTACATATTAACTAAATAATTTGTTCCTTGAAAACATCTTTAATTGTGTATTACGTTTGTTTGCTTAGAAAGTAAGTTAATGTCTAAGAACAGCAAGAAATATATTGTTAGAGTAGGAATTTTCAAAAGGAGTTTTAAAAAAAAATCATCATTTGAGAAAAAAACTAGGACACGGTTTTAATCTTTGTAGAGAATCACAAAAATACTAAGAAATCGCAATGAAGCTTTAAATTATCCACTGAGGTGAGCTGGGAAAAGTTCACAAAGATTTACTAAAAAAATCTTAGTAAAATTATCTTTATTTCTAAGATTTTAATTTGCATGGCAGGAGTATAGTTAAGTTCAGGCTTTTTTTAGAAGGCAAAAGAGATCATTTTCATGCTAAAAATTACATAAAAAGAATAGAATTTAAGCTTTGAACCTTAAAAAACAATAAATGTTAGAAAAATTACAAATATGAAAAAATATGTCAAACGTAATTAATCTTTGGAGGATTTTGTTGGCCATCGTGGCCAATTCGGCTTTTTTCTATCGCCACACAATTAAAATCTACTAAATATTTTCTGAAATATTCAGTATCTTTGTGTAGGGAAGTTCTATTACTTTAAGATCGTCGAAAGAAAACTTCGTAAAATATTTTCTTTTTGAGAAAAAGCATCAGAACTTACCACTTGGAGGATTGAGGTTTCTAAACTCAAAAGTTTGAAGTAATGAACCTTCCCTACACACAAGGGTAGAAATTATCACGATAAATTTAAGACATTTTATTCTAGAATGATTTAAAAAGTGTCAAATTGGTGGCCAGCAAAATCCTCCAAGGGTTAAAAAGCACATGAAATACAGTAGTTAATATTGGAAAAAGAAACGTCAAACGTTAAAAATCGACAAATGTCAAGTAGTTTTTCATCTATTTTCAACATCTGCAAAATTAAAAAAAAATCTCAAAGCATAGCGGGGTTGGGGGTGGCATTTGCGAAAAATTTTGGTTCAAATTTGAATTATTGCAAAATACTTTGAATTGACTGGCTACGCCCCTGTTTTGTGAAATTGAATAAAAAGCAATATTCACCAATTAGTTTAAAAAAAATTCGTTTATTTTCTGTTATGGCCTAAATTTATCGAATTTTCTCTTTTTCTTTCACAGAAAAAACTAATCTCCATTTTTAAGGATTTTTTTTCGCATAAAAAGATCAAAGCAAAAACTTACCCCCAATGGGATCCGATTCATCGACATGGATCATTTTTTTTCGTTTTCACTGAATTTTATTCTCTTGTACCAAAAGTGGCTCTTTAAACACTATTGTTTCTCCACTCGAAAAAAAACTGGAGGATTTGCTTTTCCTATGTGACTGCACCACCCTCGTGATACACTTCAGTGTTTATGGATTAAATGCCCCAGTAGTCAGTAATCCAATTGATTTGTGTGTCTGCACTGTCCCTTTTCTGTTTGGTTGCTAAATTTTCAAAGCTTCAGCCACGATATTGTAGTACTTTGCAGCTTTTATGGTGTTTATTTTGTAATCCTTCTCTATGTTTCAAAACATTGTATTTTTAATTCACTTTTTTTTTCACACTTTCCTACTTTTTGTCTGAACGGTCTGAACATTCACAGCATTGTAGGAGCGATTCATGAGCTGACATTCTGTCGAGGGAAAAATCGTTGAAAAGATTATGCAAAAGGAATTTTCTTCTGATCTCTGATGGGTTTTGAGAGAAAATCCACGATCTTCCGTGTACACTGTGGAGTTTTTGATTGATTTTTCACTTCTCACGAGGTTTTTGGCACGTTTCACTTGTGAAATTTTTCAGATGAGAGAGAGAGTGAGTGACAAAAGAGGAAAAGTGAGATTTAACAGCAAGTTAACTCTTTCACCTGCTTGTGCTTCAGGTGTGATAAGATAGGATTCTAGCTAAATGCAAAAAAAGGGAGAGAGAAAAAATTGCGATATGAAATGAGTTTTCGAGTCTTCGATAAGGTCAACAAATCAATTAAATGGGAATCAATGAATCAACGCTATCACATATCTCCGCCGTAGCTAATAAGTTATAAAGGGGGTCTCATTAGATATACTTTCTGCGCTTTTCCACCAATTACACTGACGTCATGGTCGAAAATAGACGATGAAATGGAAGAAAATGCAAGTAATCAACTCGATTCCCACCCTCGCAATTTCTCTCACTCTTAATCTGTTCCATTCTGGGGGCTCTCGAGTGTCTTGATTTTGGCTGTTAGATAGTTTTCTTTGAATGATTGAATTTTCGAAAAATATTGAGCTCTAAAATGTTGTATCATCTAACTGTACGAAAAAGAGTATTTAGAACGTTAAGAACGAATCCCTTTCGCGCAAACGCACACAGTTCACGTTAGAAGAATTTCTTCGGCTTTTGTGGGCTCGGCGGTTAAAATTCAACGAACGACCTTCACGTGCGAGACCTTCAATGCATTCAGCGAATAAAAAACCCATTAAGATTTTTTTACCTCACCTCTGCCGGATTACGTTTTGGCAGATTTATTGATTTCTTTATCACTTTCGCGAGGTGGATGCTTTTTTTTTTGCGCGAAAACTTTGCATTTTTTTCACGAAGTGAAAAAAAGCGGGATGTCTAAAAATTTTCACACCATGAATTAGCAGCGTGAAAATAGATTGGGAAAGAGTGCGGAAAAAACACTTCATGATCGTGAAAATAGTTATTATAGGAAGAGTGTGCAGAAGAAGTCTATTAATAAAATTCTATACACTTGATCGCGAATTTTTTCTTTCGCAGCTGTGATCTCACGAGAAACTTCCTCTGTTTACAAAATTCAATCACTTTTTCTAACCGCGGCGGTTTATGGAATTTCCTCCAAATGGTATTTGTGTAGATGGTTTTTTATTTATTTTCTCTCCATGTCGGGTATGAATGAAAATTTGATGAAAAATTAGGAAGGAAATAACTGTCTGATGAGGTAAGTTAAGATTCTTTTTTATGCTTTGTACTAAAGCAGAAATTGGAAAAATTGTACATGTTTTATGACCATTTATGGACTGATATAATGAAAACCTTAGAATTAATTAACTCCTTTCCCCTACAACGTAGTGGGTGTAATCACTCTAATAAAATCAGGAATTTAAAGTTACCCTTTAGATGTCAAAATTAATTAATTTTAAGCTAAAAAAAAATAATAATAAAGGGAATTTTCAAATGATATGTAAAATATGTTAATGATTAACCCTTTAACGTCCAACGTGAAACATAAAAACATTGAAACATGCGTTCTTTTATCGCGATTTTTATTCTATGAATTTTTTAGAGGACTTTTCTCACTCAGAACGTCTTCTTTGATCCCTTATGCGTGAATTTGATGCATTCATAACATGGAAAAACAATAAATATTGAAATATTGAAAAAATAAAATGTTTCACGTTTGGGTCAGCGTATGACCCAAAAAACGTGAAGGGGTTAAAAAGAAATCTGAAACGTTTGAAAAAAAAACGTCAACTATATAATAAGTCAAACGTTAGAAAAGAAACATTATGAGTTAAGACGTCAAACTTTAAAAGACACGTCAAACGTTAGAATTAAGGGGGGTCTCTTTTGAGAGCTGATGAAATTCAATGTTTTTATTTTTCTTGAGGTTTTTCTTAAACTTGGTTTTCAAATGTTGGTCACATTTGAAGACTTATTATTGAAGAGTAAGAAAATCACTTTCCGCTATCTTAGGTGCGACGCCATCTTGAGATTTTGCTCAAAACACAAAGGTAGGTTTTTCTCAGGATCTATTGGATGGATTTTGATGGGGTAAAAAGCAAATGAAAGAGGAAATACCAATGCAGATTTTGATGTAGCGGAATTTTGAATTTCCTCTTTGGGGCTGAGAAAAGTGGAAAAATGTGACTTTTTTCAGATATTTTTGACGTTTTTTCACTTTTCTCAGCCCCAGAACGGAAATTCAAAATTCCGCTACATCAAAATCTGAATTGGTATTTCCCCTTTCATTTGCTTTTTACCCCATCAAAATCCATCCAGTAGATCCTGAGAAAAACCTACCTTTGTGTTTTAGGACTGTTCTGTGGAAAAGTCGGAAAATCCCAAGATGGCGTCGCATCTAAGATGGCGAAAAGTGATTTTCTTACACTTCAATAATTAGGCTACAAATGTAACCAACATCGGAAAACCAAGTTTAAGAAAAACCCCCAAAAATTGCAACATAAAATATGTGTAAACTCTAACAATTTTCCCAAGAGACCCCCCTTAAACAAACTGTCAAAAACTGCTAATCTAAATGAAACTAACGACGGCTTAGTTATCCTAATCTAAATTAGTCTAGAATTTTTAGATTTCTTTTTCAAACATTGGTAACAGATTGTAACAGATTGTAACAGATTAACAAGTAGTGCAAGCCTGTATAAAAATTTAAATTTAGTTCCTATCAAAGACATAATAAAAGTTCAACAAATTGTACATATACATAAAATTAAAAATAAAAATATACACACACAAACAAAAATAGAAGAGCATACTCAAAATACTAGAAATAGAGGAGAATTATTAAATTACAAACCAAATACCACAAAATATGGGTTAAAAAGCATAGTTTACAATTCAATAAGAAATTATAATGCACTACCAACTGAACTAAAAAGATGCGATGAAGCGAAGTATTTTAAGAAAATTTTAGTAGAACACTGTAGTAAATGATCCTTTGTTGTTTATTGTGACCGGCTGCAACTCTATGTAAAAGTTAGCAAATATTTGCATATATAGCCTATTAGGGAATCTTGTATTCTGTTTGGCATGAATAAACTAAGGGATGGTCACGTTATTTTGGAAACTCGGGGACTTTCAAGAGCGATTTTCAAGCCAATTTTTAAACCAAAATTTTGAAATCTGCTTGCACTCTTGTTAAATGGCCAAATACTGATAAGAATTCAGTATTTTTGATTTAGAAAATAAATTTTTGTGCTCAAAAAATTTATTTGAAATTCTCACATTTTGGCCATTTTGTTCCTGTAGAGTTTCCAAAATAACGTGACCATCCCTTATATTATTATTATTATTATTATTATTATTATTATTTTTTTTTTTTTTAATGTCTTTCACATTTAAAAAAAATCCTTTTTTTTTCTAGAAACACCCCCTTGATTTGATTTCTGGTTAGGTTCCGATTCTAAAATGGTAAGAGACGTTCCCTTTGAATTGAATTTTTCTAAGGAAACTTTGTTTGTATTTAAGAAATGTTTTTCTTCAATCCTTAAGCTCCTTTCTGCACTTCACATTTTAAACGGTTTTAATTTAAAAATTAAAAATCTAACGATTTTGTAGATTATGGATTTAACGATCGTCATCGCCCATATTATTAATCATACCCACACAAAAGCATCATTTGAGTGGAAAATTTCTCTTGAGATGGACGAAAATGAAAATTCAGATGCGCAGTATTTTTTTCGTTAGATATCTTTGGTATCGCAGGAGAGCAAAAAGAATTTGAATACGAAAAAGAAGTCTGATAAATTTGTCGCGAAAAAAAAGAAGAGAGATGTTGCCATGTCTAGGATTGAGAGTATAACTCTTCGCGGGCTTTTCATGCAATAAATTCTATGAATAGATCCTCAAGAGAGGCCCCCAAACAGACGCCAAAATGATGTTCCATTGTATTTTTATTTATTCCTCTTTGTCTCCACGGAGCTGTATAGCCACCACATACGTATTTCTGTGGTGAAGCACATGCTGTGGAATGCAGTGAAAATTTTACTGATGGATTCCCTGACTTTTTGAGGATGCCCCTCAATCCCAAAAACCACCAAGTGCTGTGTTGTGTCTATTTTTGGATAAATTTTCATCTCATCCACACCCCAGGATCTTTCCCCAGTTATTCGATTTGTATTCTCTCTCATTCTCTTCCTGCGAATTCACATTGAATTTCAGGAGAAAAATCTTTCACAGTGAATCATTTTGGTGCACAAGGTACGATTTTGTGGAAATTTTTGCGCCACAGTGTAAAATTTGATCGTGGATTTTCCTCAAAGCGGGAAGGTGTCTTCCTTCACTCACTCGTCAAATATATACCTCAAAAATACACTCGTAGAAAATATTAAAAAAAAAACTTCACTTGCACGTTGAAATTTACAAACAATTATTGCTCCTTTCAAATTGATTTTTTTTTCACCGTGATCCCAACTTCACTCTCTCGTGACTCGTGATCAACTGAGATGAAGATGATATGCAAGATGATCATGAGACATTCAGAGAGTCGGCGCACGTGCAAAGGAATTTCACTCTCATTAAAAAGCTGCGCCACCATCCTACACAACAATCTCTTTTCCACAACACCAAGTGTAAAAAGCTATAATAATTTTTCCTCTGCAGGGAGAAAATATTTCATATAGCAGATCATCCATCGGTATGTCTCTCATCTGGCGCCATGTCGAATTTTTCCACTGCTGACCACGAAAAATTGCTCAAGGGGGGCATATCATCCCACCAAAATTCTGTACCTTTACCATGTTGATTTTTTTCTTACGAAACACGCCCCTCAAGGCTTTTACAACGCACTTTCTGTGCTATTTTTACTTTTCACGTGATAAAAATTACAACAGTTCCATAACCTATGCGTATCGATCCAAACCCATAGAAAACAACAAAAAAAATATATAAAAAATATTGACCTACAAATCCTATTCTACTGCACCAGGTATTCTTGCACACCTAATTGAATTACCATTCAGCACCTATAAATACTCAATGCACTCCGGACATCATTTCAGTGACTGTCGGAGTGGCTTTTTGACGCCAAAAATTCGCGGATAAAATTTTTTTTTATTAAAGTGCTTTTATTGGTCAATTAATTTTTTTCTGTGTGATTTATTTATGAATAATATCTGTTTTTTTGCTCATTGCTGTGTCACAATAAAAATATTCGAGCAATAATCAAACTGCATACAATCGTTTTGTGCAAATAATGGATTTAATAATAATTTGGACTTTTATTGAAATATCCTTCTGTGAATGAATTTAATAAGGTGTGAAGGGGGTGATGGTGATTTTAAATTCAGTTAAAAATGAAAATTAGATAAAATGAGCTTTTGTGCGTAATTTAGGGTACAATGGGGCAATTTAGTACACTTTTTAGCATTCTTTATTTTTGTGTGGATTAATTTGTGATATTCCTCACGTTGTTTCGTCTCTATTGTCTGATATTTTAATTGAATTGTGTTTTTCTACTGTTTTAACCCTTTTGTGACTCTATGATCACTATCTGAAACTCTTTACTAGAGATTGCTGAATTTATTTTTCGTTTCAAAGATACTTATTTCACTTATTTCATCGTTTTTTAATCCATAAAAAAATATAATTTTTCTGTAAAAGGAATATTTCACGACAGGTCAAATAGAATTTATTTTTGACAATTTAAAAAAGAAAAACGAATTTTCCACGGTAGGCAATAAAATTCTCTAATTGTAAGTTAATAGACAACCGACAGAAATGGGTTACAGTCGTGCTCTCGTGGTAGGACCGTCGTCAAAATGACTTCTCCGCGGTAAAACGGTTTCAGAATGAAGTATTTTGCCTTCGCAGTGGGACAATTAGTACTATTGGAAAGGTAGGATACTAATTGTCCCACTGCGAAGGCAAAATTCCTCATTCTGAAGCCGTTTTACCGCGGAGAAGTCATTTTGACGACGGTCCTACCACGAGAGCACGACTGTAATTAAAATAGTTTTTTTTGGGATTCAAAAGGATTTTATTGACAATGAGCAATATTATTATCTTATCCTTAAATTTAAATTTAACCCTATTTATGGGAAAATTAATTAAAAAGAAATATTTGTCATTTTTTTCTAACAAAGGAATTACTTGTGTCTGAAAGAAACACAGCTAAATTCAAATTGAACCTTTCACAAGGTTACCTAATCTAAGCTCGAAAAGCTTACCTTTTTTTTTCTTAATGTAATTAATGAGATTTTTAAATAAAACTCTTTCTATTAAAGAAACGAGGTAAATTGTCGCTTCGCTCCAATTTACCTCGCCCCGCTTCGCGGGGATTTGTTGCGCTTCGCGCAAATTTCAGAGAGAAAATAAATTATGATGGTTTAAAGGCAGATTTGGGCCACTTATCGATCCCAAAAGAAAAAATTTGCAAAGAGAAGAAATCATTTTCATACAACATATCGGGCGCGAAATTCAAAAATTTGCAAAAAATGCATGACTTTTATATGGGGGCTACCTGAAGGGGGGCTTTGGGGGGGAAATGAATACGGCCATTCGAAAGCGCCTGATATAAGGAGTCTCTGTACCAAATTTCATCACGATCGGTCAAACGGTGTAGATTTGTATAGCTGTACAGACACGAAATCCTTTCTTTATTATATAGATAATGCAAAATATGTCTTAAAATTAAAAGCTTCAAGAATCACTGGCAATGATTTTTATATGAGCGAAAGGGCCACGCAATTTTCTTTCTAAAGGAACTACTTCTCCATCGTCTCCATCAAAACTCATTTAAAACATCAAGATTTGGGAATTCTTATCACTATCCTCGGGCTCTTTTTCACCCCTAGCAGGGAGTTCTAATAGAAAAAAGAACTTCCCTTTCCATCGTTTGGCATTCTTTAAAGAATTTTCCTTTCCTCACAACTCCCTTCGGTTTGCTTTTCTCGATCCACTAGCATTTTGGGAATGGAGACCATTTAGCGGCAATTTGCCTTTTTTTCTCCAGCTACTTCCTTGACTTTTGCTTGGGTGCGCCGAACAAAAAAGTGGACCTTTTGCCCTAAGGGTTGCGGATGTTCTTTTACACAAATATTTGTGTTTGTTGAAGAAAAATCTTTGCGGATAAGAAGGGATTTTCTCAAGTGATTTTTAGTATCTTTTGTGTGTTTTTTTTTTTCTTTTTAATTCTTCAACACCTCCACAGGAGGGATAAAAGGGTTAAAGGGGCATAGAGAGGTATATCAGGAATGAGAGAGGGTGTTAGCATTTGAAGTGCAAGAAAAAGAGTTCCAAACGGCAGGAAAATGGGAAATGATAGAAAAGATTCGGATTCGGTAAGTTCTTTGGTTTGATTGTTGTGAATCCTTTTCTCCCAGAAGAATTTGCATCCGTTTTCTCTATAAACTCGTTTGTTCTTTTGGAAGGTGAGTGTTGATGTGGAAGTACCACCATCACCGGTACCCGGAATTGGCAATCTCAGTGAATTTGCTTTGGCGCTGGATTTACCAAAACCCCTAACTATTGATGAGAAGAAATTCCTTTTGGCCGTTGAAAGGGGTGATTTAGCCAATGTCCGGAGGTTTGTTTGATTTTTTTCTCCCTTTTAGCTGTACGTTCCCTAGAAAAAAAAAACCAGGGTGTTTCTCTCATCAACAGGATGCTCCAGAAAGCAGCACGGAAGCACCACTTCAACATCAATTGTATGGATTCCCTCGGGAGGGGAGCACTCACCCTCGCCATTGATGGGGAAAATCTCGAGATGGTTGAACTCCTTGTGATTATGGGCGTTGAAACACGAGATGCCCTCCTTCAGGCCATCAATGCGGAATTCGTGGAGGCTGTGGAGCTCCTACTGGAGCACGAGGAACTCATCCACAAAGAGGGTGAACTCTACGTGAGTAATTCAATTTATCACCTTCTCCTTCATCCGGTTGCTATTAATTCTTAATCACTCAGAATTACTTTGTTGCAATTTCCGCATGGATTTCCTAATGGAAACATCCGGAATTTCATATATGCTCCTTAGTAAATTGGATATTATTCTGAGCAGTTGCGTTAGTTTGTAGATTATTTTTGTAACCCTTTAAGGACCATTAAAGGGTTTAATTTTTAATTTTTGCAATTGAAATGATCTTTTTGTTTTACGCACAATAGAGCTGGCAGAAAGTTGACATCAACACTGCAATGTTCACCCCAGACATCACCCCCCTGACTCTAGCTGCCCATCGCAATAATTACGAAATCCTAAAAATCCTCCTAGATCGGGGGGCCACAATACCCACACCGCATGATGTAAAATGTGGTTGTGAGGAGTGTATTAGGCAATCGTCCGAGGACTCCCTCAGATACTCCCTGTCTCGTGTCAATGAATACCGCGCCTTGTCTAGTCCATCACTGATGGCACTCAGCTCTCCGGATCCCCTCTTGACAGCCTTCAAGCTATCATGGGAGCTCCGAAATCTCGCTCTTGCCGAACAGGAATGTAAATCAGACTACGTAGAGCTACGGCGGCAGTGTCAGCAATTTGCTGTGGATCTCCTGGATCAGTCACGAAGTAGCCAGGAGTTGGCAATTATTCTCAATCATGATCCCGAATCACCGCCGTACATGGATGGGGATACAATGAAATTGGCACGCCTGGAGCTTGCTATTGATTACAAGCAGAAGAAATTTGTGGCGCATCCAAACATCCAGCAACTACTGGCTGCACTCTGGTACGAGGGTGTACCTGGGTTTCGGCGTAAATCTGCAATGCAGAAGATGATGATATGTGTGCGCGTGGCAGTGCTTTTCCCATTTTACTGCACTCTATACATGGTGGCACCCACCTGCTCAACGGCAGAACTTATGAGGAAGCCCTTCATGAAGTTCCTCATCCATGCATCGTCATACCTCTTCTTTCTCTGTGAGTTTCCTCAGTATTTGCATTTCTTTGATATATTCCACCTTAGGCTAAAAAGATGGTGCAATAGTGCTCGGGTATAAGAAGTTGTGAAGACTTGGTAACATCTTTTTGATACAAAAGGGGTAGATATCTGGTTGGAAATTTAATCTATTTTGGCAGAAAATCAGCAATAAGCAAGCTCGTAATTTTGCTCTTTCGCAATAAAAAATTATATTTTTTTGCAAATTTATTAAATAATTTTGTTTATTTTTAATTTTTTTAAATCAAAAATTAATTTTTAGCAGAAGGGGCCAAAGAAAACTCTTCAATGTTTCAATCAAAGTTTAATTTTGTCGTAAAGGGGTTAAAGAAAATTAATATTTATCAATGAACTGAAAATTTCATTTGATCTATTTGATTGATAGATAAATCTTCAGATGTCTTCAACGTTCTGAAGCAAACTGTTTTGGATTTTCTGCATAATTTCCTCCCTTTGCAATTCACTAATAAATCGCTTTTGAAGAAGCTCTTTGAGTATATGCAATGCAATGGATGAAACAATCATATACAAAAGCCCTTTCTTGAGAAATTAAATTAAATTAATCGCTTCGGGTAATGCGATGACATTGTAGCTTTATGTAGTTTCAATTTTCCACCCATCCAATGCAGAGATTCATCAATAATTTCCCATTTATACTTTTTCCCGGGCAGTTTTACTGATTCTCGTATCGCAACGAGCGGAAGTTCAGGTGATTCTTCTCTTTGGAACTGAAAGTATGCGCCAAGCTCTCGAGGAGGAGCTAATGCGACAACGTGGCAATGGACCAACGTACCTTGAACTTCTCGTTGTTGTCTATGTGCTGGGATTCATTTGGGAGGAGACACAGGAAATCTTTGCTGAGGGTATTCAGAGCTACCTGCGGAATATGTGGAATTTTATTGACTTCATGCGGAACTTCCTGTATTGTCTCGTCGCATGCCTCAGGGTATTTGCATACATTCAGCAATATAGTGAGATTAGTCGTGATCCCAGTACGGCCTACATTGCGCGTGAGCATTGGGATGATTTTGATCCTCAACTCATTGCTGAAGGGCTCTTTGCGGCTGCAAATATCTTCTCAGCCCTGAAGCTTGTTCATTTGTTCTCCATCAATCCACACCTGGGTCCTCTTCAAATCTCTCTGGGCAGAATGGTTATTGATATTGTTAAGTTCTTCTTCATCTACTCCCTCGTTCTCTTTGCCTTTGCATGCGGTCTCAATCAGTTACTGTGGTACTTTGCGGATCTCGAAAAGAAGAAGTGCTACTCCCTTCCTGGAGGATTACCGGACTGGAATGCCCATTCTGACGCATGCATGCGATGGCGGAGATTTGGAAAGTAAGTGGCAGATTTTCTTCTCCTTTCTCCTTCTTTTAAACAAGCAGACAGACTTTTTAGATTTAAGAAATTCTTTAAGAAATAATTTTCGTGTTAATTGTGGAAAACATTTAAATTAAATTTTTAATAATTTAGTACAGTCGTGATCGTGCAGTAGGACCGTCGTCAAAAAAACTTCTCCGCGGTAAAACGGCTTCAAAATGAGGAATTTTGCCTTCGTAGTAGGACAATTGGTATCCTACCTTTCCAACTGCGAAGGCGAAATTCCTCATTCTGCAGCCGTTTTACCGCGGAGAACTTTTTTTGACGACGGTCCTACTGCACGATCACGACTGTATTTAATTTTTTTCTTCAAATTCATGAATATTGCTTTAGCTCAACAACTTATTAATCTTTGGATTACTCAAATTTGTATTAATTTCTATTAAAGGGGGTCTCTTTTGAGAGTTGGTGAAATTAAATATTTTAATTTTTCTTGGGGTTTCTCGTAAATTTTGGTTTTTAAGTGTTGGCCACATTTAAAGACTTATTATTGTAGAGTAAGAATATCACTTTCCGCCATCATAGATTCGACGCCATCTTGAGATTTTCCTCAAAACACAAAGGTAGGTTTTTCTCAGGATCTACTGGATGGATTTTGATGGGGTAAAAAGCAAATGAAAGAGGAAATACTAATGCAGATTTTGATGTACCAGAATTTTGAATTTCCATTCTGGGGCTGAAGAAAGTGGAAAAATGTCAAAAATGTCTGAAGAAAAGTCACATTTTAGCTGTGTTTCTTTCAGACACAGCTTTTGTGTACCGAGCAAAATCGAAAGTCGTCAGATCGGGCTCAAACTTGGGATGAGCACGAATTAGGTTCCCCACATTCCAAAAAACGTATGCGCCAAAAAATTTTTTTTCCGGCCGTCCGTCCGTCCGTCCGTCCGTCCGGCCGGCCGGAACCTAACGCTAAATTGCAAGAGAACGGTAATAGATAGAGACTTGCGGTAAACGGCAAAGTTTAAATATCGACCGGAAGACATCCGATTATGATGTCAAATTTTACCCCCCACCCCCCCGTCCGCCATTTTGGATAACCTGAAAATTTTGTTTTCGCTATATCTCAGCCCCTGTAATAGCTAAAAATCTGAAATTTAGATATGTTGTAGGGGCCATCAAGAGCTTTCCAACGATATCTCACTTTCGAAAATCGGTCAAGCCGTTTAGTCAATATGGCCGCCACAATTTTTCATCGAAAATCGACCATAACTCGAAAACGGCTTGACCGATTTCGATTAACCCAGGCTCAAATGAAAGATCTCAACAAGCCCTACAACTCTCTACAACATCTGAAGTTTCAAAAATGACCGCTAGGGGGCCAAAAATCAAAAACAAAATTTTCGATGAGTTTTCGATGAATATCTCGAAAACGCCATTATCGATTTGCTTCATTTTTTGATATGTTATAGCTGACCATATTATCTAGCTCCATGCCAAAAATGAAGAAAATCTATGTCTCCGTTCTCGAGATATAGCCTTCCAAAGTTGGCATGTCATATCTCGGGTTCTACAAGTCCGATTTTGATCAACTTAAGTGCAAATGAAAGGTTTCGTGAAGCCCTACAAATGTCTAGAACATTGCAAGTTCGAGAAATGACCGCGAGAGGCGCTAAAGTCAAAATCAAAATTTTCGAAAATTTCGAACTCGAATATTTCGAAAATGCCATTATCGATTTACTTCATATTTTAATATATTATAGTTGAGGTCAAGACCTTTCCAACGATAGCTCAAACTCGAAAATCTATGGAGCCGTTCCCGAGATATGGCGTTTTAAAGATTTCTTGGGGGATGACTTTTCAACTTTTCCCGACTTTGCGCGTATTTAAATTAATTTACGCTCTAGTTTGCTCTCACAAAATTGGTACACTGAAAGAAACACAGCTCCCGTAAGCTTGGTCAGCTTACCCGTACATTTCCACTTTTCTCAGCCCCAGAATGGAAAATCAAAATTCTGGTACATCAAAATCTGCATTAGTATTTCCTCTTCCATTTGCTTTTTAGCCCATCAAAATCCACCCAGTAGATCCTGAGGAAAACCTAACTTTGTGTTTTAGAGCAGTTGTGGAAAAGTCGGAAAATCTCAAGATGGCGTCGCACCTAAGATGGCGAAAAGTGATTTTCTTACTCTTCAATAATTAGGCTACAAATGTAACCAAAATTGGAAAACCAAGTTTAAGAAGAACCTCAAGAAAAATTAAATATTGAAAATGTGTAAATTCTAACAATTTTCCCAAGAAAAACCCCCCTTAAGGAGGTTTTTTTTAAAGAAATATTTTTTTATTTATATTTGATTGAAATAGACGTTAAAAATCAAATAAGAAATATTTAAATAAGACAAGAGATTTATAATGATTGAGATTAAAACTATATTGGTTCAAATATTCGCCTTAAGTTTAAATGAATCTTAGCAAATTGTCCTTTTCTCTAAAATACAGCAACTGTAGAATTTATTCTCCTTTAAACTCAACTCAAGTGATTTTTCCTTTTCCTACTGAATTTGGTGCAAGATAAATTGGCAAAATTGTTAAAGTAGATTCACGCTGTGAAAGATAAAATTTTCGTGCGCGATGGATAAATTGCACGGAGAAATTGCTAGAAATTTATTTAATGCATTTAAATTTTCACGTTTTATCATAAGAAGTTGATGACTTTAATCCCGTAGATTGGATTATAATCTTCACACAAATCTTGGAGAAATTTTTCCATTAAAAAAGTTGCATTTCTTGCATACTTGTGTAGCCTCTTTGAGTCATCGCAGTCACTCTTCTGGGCTAGTTTTGGAATGGTGGACCTTGAGACGTTCGAATTGACGGGCATTAAATCCTACACGCGCTTCTGGGGGCTCCTTATGTTCGGTTCGTACAGTGTTATCAATGTGATTGTCCTCTTGAATCTCCTTATTGCCATGATGTCCAATTCATATGCCATGATTGATGAGCATTCGGACACAGAATGGAAATTTGCACGGACAAAGCTATGGATGAGTTATTTTGAGGATAGCTCAACACTCCCGCCACCATTTAATATTTTCCCCACAACGAAGCTTCTTATGCGACTCCTTGGGTGCTCGAAGAAGAAGAAGAAGCCCATTGAGAGGAAGTCCACGATACGAAGGAAGGAAGAAAAGGAGCGTGAGCATAGGTATACCACTGTTATCAGGGCTCTTGTGTGGAGATATGTATCAGCCATGCACAGGAAATGTGAGGAGGACATGGTGACTGAGGATGATATCAATGAGGTCAGTAATAAATAGCCTTTAACTTTGCTGCAAATATTTAATTTTTCCTTTTCTTTTTGTTCATTTTCACATTAAATAGGTGAAAATGGAAATTTCAGCAATGCGATACGAGTTAATTGAGGTTTTAGGTCGAAATGGGATGGATGTTTCAATTGTTGAGCGCAAGGAGAAGACAGTCCTGGCGAAGAGGATGAAGGTGTGGGAACGACGTCTCATGAAGGACTTCCAGGTAGCCCCTGTGGGGCCTGAGGCTGAAGATGAAATCCCCGAACCTGTGGTGGAGACAGGACTTGCAAAGTTCCGTCGTGTAGCTCAGCAAGTGGCCCATGCTTCCACAGCCCACAAATGGGGTCAAGTTATTCACGAAGTTGGCATTCAGAGTAATTCACAAATTGGCCGTTGCCGGAAACGCGAGAGTTTTAAGAATCAACAGAATCTCTTGCGTGCCATGGAGGAGGCTAGAAAGCTCGTGGAACGGAGCCCCCATCATCGCAGTGGGAGTGTTTCTCCAATTGAACTTGTTGATCCCACAGCGAATTCCCTGATGGAACTTCTTAAGAATATCAAAGAGGAGATTGATGACACATCCCCAATGAATACTTTGACTCCAGCAGCATTGAGTCGTGCTATGTCTCCGGCTCAGCTCCTCCCGGGAACATCTAAGGGAGGCAAATTACCGAAATCTTCCCCGCAAATTCCTGCGGCGAAAACACCAAAGGAAGTGCCAAAACAACCACCAACCAAAAGTTCAACTGAAGTAACATCACCACCTTCAAAATCAACCTCAACGCCTCGATCTGTGGCATCTCCACCGCCCAGTGTAGCATCTCCTCCTTCTGTAGCATCTCCACCGCCTAGTGTAACGTCGCCTCCTTCAGTGAGCTCACCCCCGACAACATCACCACCTCCTGAGATCCTCATCACATGCCCGGAGAATCGTGTGAGATCACCCGAAGAGACACTTACTGATGAATCTTCCAATCCTTATAAGGTAATTAAGCGAAAGGCTCCAACAGCTGGGGATATTGCTGTCTCTCGGCCACTTGCTGCTAAACCAACACCTGGACAGGGAATGATTCCACCGCCACCGTCAAAAATTGAACCTGTACCACCAAGAGGAGGCACCCCACCTAAACAAGTATCTCCCAGCAAACAACCACCCCCTGTGATTCAGGAACCGAGTTCAACTGCCCGGAGAAGCAGTGTTCCTACAATTCCCAAAGAAATACCAAATCTCGGATCTTTGCCTGTAGATCCTGGTATTTCCGGAAGTAGGGAGAAATTAGTTCCGGAAAAGTGTCATGGAGAACCCTCAAAGGATGCCAATAAAGCCGCATCATCGCCTCCACCAAGCATACGATCAGTGAAGCCTACCAGAAAGCAACCTAAGGATGGATGGCTCTAATTGAATTTTCCTTTCGAGATTTTCTAAGGTTAATCAATCTGGGAAAATTTTTTAACAATTTAGTTTTAAATCTGCATTGTCTGCTCGTATCCAAATCTTACGTTAAAAGACAGAAATATGGTTCATGTTTATAATATTTATTTGGACCATGCAGGTCAATCTATTCCCTCCTAAATCAAGTCAAGTCTTCCAGGTAGGGGAGACCGGGGTAAAAAAAGTCATTTTCGAATTTTCAAATGCCAATTTCTCCGAAGTTATTAATCGGAAAAATCGGAAAAAATTCTGGTGGAAAGCCCTACCAACCTATAATTTTTGACAGTAATTTGGAGGTTATGCGATCAGTACTTTAGGAGTTAGAAAAGAAAATAAATTTTTGGTCCATTTCCCAAACTTTTGCGTATTGGGAAAAACGCGTTTTTCGATACTTTTCCCTTAGTAGTTTTCCAATCTGATAATTTTTCTCACTACCTGGGTTAGTGCAGAAAACGTTGCCAAGGTGTATTTTTCATTAACTTTTATTGTTTGAGTAAAATTATGTAATTATGTAAAAAACTTATGTTCAATGTATTGAAATAAATGTGTCCTTTCAGCCACTGAAGAAGAGCCACAATTGGGCTCGAAAGCTTTGGCATAAATTGCTGCTTTTCCTTGGGTGAGCGGGAATTTTCCTCTGACGAACACCGGAAGCCTATAGCAACATAAAAAATCAATACGTCAGAATAAGAAAGGAAATATTAACTTTTAATGATTTTTCTGTACAATTATTTGAATCAAAACATACCCCTTGGGGTAGATCGGGTCAACCCATGTAAATCATATGGGAGTTCGAAATTTTCGACATATTTTCTATCCATTTGTTGCAAAATGGCGTGTGTGAGAAAAACGCAAAATTCTCTGTTTTAGTGCGTATAAAAGTGAAATTCCTTGTCGCGGATCAAAAGGTGAGAAGTTTAGCTATCAACTACTATCAATCTCTCAGGTGGAAAATCATTGGAAATGTCGGAAAATTCGACCGACTTTATTTAGCCAACTGGTGACTATATTTACCCGCCGCGTTTAAAAAAAGTCAGAAGCGGAAGGGTTTAGGAAAAGCTCGAAAACTCATATTTCCCGTGGAGATAGAGAAAAGTGGTCTGAGACAAAGTTGTAGGCAAGGAAATTTCCTATAAGAATGACCTATCGAGGAAATTTTCTTGTCCTTGGGGAATCCTGCAGATAAGGATTTATGCAAATTGACTTTTTTTACCCCGGTCTCCCCTACCAAAAAAGCCTGAACTTTGCATCCAGTTCATAAAAAATTAATTAATTTAACGACTTTTCCTTAGATAAAACTTTCAAATTGAAAATTTTCAAATGGAAACTTTTCATTTTTCTATTTCTTACCCTTTAAATTAATTAAATTTTTAATATAGATTAATTGAATAGAAAAATTCTCATTTCAGCATTTTTCTCGCACTCTCATAAACTTTTCACTCTTTTTTTAGATGGGAAAATTTACATTCTCTTTCAGCGCTTTTCTTCCATTAATTTTGATTGAATTTGCTAAAAGCGACTAAAACAATATTTTTCCACCATGAATCTTTCAATGCAGCATTAACTCTTCCCTTAATAAAATTAACACAGAGTAATTAGTTTTTTTTGTGAATTTAATTAAATTTATTCCGAAGATATTGTAAGGAAGTTTTAGGTGAATGTAACAAAGGGAACTCCCTGAAATTCATTGTCAATTTAAAATAAGGGTTCTTGAAGTACATTTTTGCCGGATATTTAGCATGAAATTCCCATAAAACCAAGCGCGTATGATGTGTGGGAATTAAATTTGAATAACGCTATGCAGGAAGAAATAATAAAATAAAAAATATATATATGAATTTATGTAAAAATGTTGGGATATTTAAATAAAAAATTCCCCTCCATAGGGAGCTTATCCATGAAGAAAAGTGGGGTGTTGTGTATAAAGATGCGATGATACATTTCCAACGGGGTGTAAATCCTTTTCACAATATATCCACCATATCATTCATCTCTCCTGAAATGCCAGCATTTCCCTCTCATCCCACCTTCTTTTTCGCTTCACAAAACGCAGTTAAAGTTTCATGAATTTGTGTTATGTGAAAATTTTTAAAAATAAATGTTTTAATGTTTAAATTTAAATAAATACTTGCGTCGGTTTTGCATTAAATTTTCAAATAAAAATAGTTAATTTATTTATTAATGGCTAAGTATGCTAATTAAGAGAAGCAAACAAAGTTTTTGCTCGATGTTTTGATTTTGTATTTTTAGTATATTTTTTGTAAATCTACTCAATATGGGTAATTTTAATAATTTTATTACTTTTTTTTTTCTTTTCGGTAATAATTCATGTTAACCTTGGCACAAGGGGTGTTCATCTGAATAAAAATATTCGGATCTCCAGAAGATTCGCCAAAATAAACATTTCTCATTTTTAAAAAAAGCTCACAGTGAAGAGTAAAAGTACAAAAAGTGCTAATTTTAAATCCCAAATGTACTAAATTGAAGCTTAAAAGTACTAAATTCATTTCTAAAATTTACAAAGCTCAAGCTGAAAAGACTTACTTGGTTTTTAGTTCCAAAAAGGTTCAGAATGAGGATCAAATTCAAAAAAAATTAAGAAGGATTAATAATCAAAATTTTAAAAAAATACTAAATTCGAATTTGAAAAGATCAAATTCATGTCTAAAAAGTACCAAATAAAAGCTAAGAAAAAAGTACCTACTAAATTTATGATGAAAAACTTATTTGGTTTTTAGTTCTAAAAAAGGATTAAGTTGAATATCAAAATCTCCTAAAAATGCTAATGTCCAAAAGGTACTAAATTGAGCCAATAAAGTACTAAATTCAATGCTAAATTTCGACTTTTAGCAGCAATGCATGTTTATCTAAATGTGAATGGAAATATTCGGATTTTTTTTACAATAATCAGATAATTCGCAAAATAAATCAAAATATTCGACAGATAAACACCCCCTGCCTTGGCATAACAATATAATTTTAATTTTGCTAAAATGTGGTTTTTATAAAGTGTTATAGTATCTTTTTATTAGAATTGTTTAACGAAAATATTTTGATAGAAATTGTGCATAGAAAAAGTCAAATTAAATTGTCATTTAAAGTTTTAATTTTACATACTACATAAATTATATATTAATCTGATGTTTAGTATATTCAGTCAATTTTCCATTTTTGATGATCCAAACACTTCCATTCTCCCCACATTCTATAATACTGACTACCGCCTGAGAAACACTCCTTGCGCTATATAGAGAAGTAAAAAAAACAAACATATTTTAATCAAAAATAATGTCCTTTGAAATTGATATCAAAAGAAAACCTACCTTTGAATTCTAAACGTTTTGAATATTTTGAAGAGTTCAATAGTCTTCAAATCCAAGAACTTCATACTCAGCAATAATGGTGTCAGTACACCTCCTGGACAGAGAGTGAGAAATCTTATCCCTTTGTCATTGTGCCCCAGTGCTAGGGATCGCGTAAAAGCAACAATGGCGTGTTTTGTAGCGCTATACGTTGGAGCTCTACTCATAGGAAGAATCCCTGCGATGGATGAGATATTGGCCACAACACCACCCCTTCCCTTTTCCCCATCCATCCTCATGTACTCCATAGCCAGAAGTGTTGATCCAATTGTTCCACACAGATTCACCTCAACCATTTTTCTCGGATGATTCTCATTGAAAATTCCCGCACAATTCACAACAATATCCAGACTTTTGATGCCTTTCACAAAAGTTTCATAGCAACGCTGAAGATCATCCTGGCAACTCACATCAACACTAAAGTACGTTATGGAGGTATTTGAATACTTTTGTCTCCATTTCCCCACAATTGATGGTTCTTTTGCACTGAGATCCACCACCGCGAGATCCTCTATTCCATATTTGAGTAATTGCTCACAAATTGCTTGTCCAACTCCACCAGTGGCTCCAGTAACTAAAGCACTGTTGCCCCAAGGAAACACCATCACCTCTCAATATTCTTTTAGTTTTCTGACTGTTATAATAATTTTAGGCTTCTTTTATACCGCGCATACACTTTTAATGGTCTTTAAAAGCATTAATTTTTTTAACGAAATTCTCAGATAATAAAATTAAGCCAATTAATCACAATTTTTTGTTGTTGAAGCAACGTAAAATATTTTCATACGTGTTATTGAACTGACTTTTCATTTGTCTGCAGTAACATTTTATACGCCTGATATGAAAAAAAGTAGGTATATACAATTTTAGATTTTTCAATTTAAACCTGATGAAAGCTCCTACTATCACCGGATAGCCTGGATTTGATAATCTCCTTGAGTTTTAGATAATCTTTTCTTCTTATTCTCAGTTTTAGTTTTTTTGCGGATGATGGATTTCTTCCGGATTTATTTAGCCAGATAGTTTCTTATTAGTTTTTATTATCAATAGATTAAAAAAACATTCAATATCGATAACACAGAAAATGAACATTTTTTGTAAAAGGAATACCTAATGATTTTAGTTGGGAACTTTTTTTTTCGACAATTTTGTATTAGAGTTCACAAAGATTTAAAACAAAAATCATGGACATAGGCTAAGGAACAGGAACTGGTGTTATACATTCATACAAAATGTAATAGAAACATTTGCTTGTCATCTTCTCAAATTTTATTAAATAAGTTTGACTCCCACATCATTGAAAATTGACCGAATCTCCAATATATCTTAAATATTCACAAAATATAAAAATTAATTTCGATCACTTGCCCGGGGGTTAGTGCTATCCGGGTAAATTAGTAAAATATTATTTATAAATAATTTTATTTTCTGGTTAATTTCAATAAAACTGAAACAAACCAGATTTTAGACGTGTAGTTAAGTATATAAGTCTTCGTAACGTCATTGGGGCATCATATATTTACGTAGATAAAGCTCTTTTGTAAGAAGTTTTCTAATAAACCTTTTTGTTGTAGGTTTTTTTTTGGTAGTTTTTTAAATAAATAAGTGGTAACTTTTGTAGTATTTCCTTTTACACCTTAAATAAAGAATACGTAAGTTGTATCAATAGGCAGGGTTTAGATGCATATTTTTTTTTAATTAAGTACATATAATCAATTGCAATCTCAGGAGCCTCAGGAGGAATATATCTCGGTTTTTTTTAGAAAATTTTTGAGATGAGTATGAGATAAGTATTGTGTGGTAGATCTAAAGCATTTGCATGTTTGAATCCCCTGAATTTATCCCTTCTTTGGTTTATCTTGGAGCCCTTGGGGCGATGAAGAAGTGAAAATCCTTTAGAGGCAATGAATAAATCCACGTGCATTTCCTTTTTGTATGTATTTTATATATCTCGCGTATAGCTTTCCCTGGAGATCTTCCTCGTTTTAGTATGTTATGTGCATATTTTTGAATAATTTCTCACATCCTCGTATGCACATCCTGGGAGCTCTCGTAACGGGAAACTCCTTGGACGCTTCCTTTGGATGCAAATTAAATGTAATACCATTGTCAGTAACACACATGTTTAACTTTCTCATTTTTCCGCACAATTCTTATGCAATTTTCAATGTAATTTCTCGAAGGAAGTTGAGCTTTGTTGGCGAATGAAGTGGATGAATTGTGGAGCTTTTGTGGGTGAATACAGATACCACTTCACATTTACCTCTCGCGTGAATATGAAAAGTTTCTCGTAAGTTGAAAATTTATCCCGTTTAAGATGTGTATACTTTGAATGTAGAGGGAGAGAGGGAGAGAAATCTTTTGTGAATCTTGCAGCAATATTGGAAAGTCATTGTTGATGTTTCCCATCATCAGATTTGGTCAGCAACACAATTCCCATTTTATACACAGAAGAGGAGTCTCAAGGACTTCATGCACATCTTCACTTGAAGATCCCTCTATTTTCCCAGACAAAATGATAAACTTTCCCTCTAAGGATTAAACACTCAAGAAATCCTATTATGGATGAGAAAATTCCCTCTTGCGCACACACAACATTCATTTGGGAACCATTAATCAATCACAATTCTTAATAAAAATCACCCACTCAAGCCACCTCCCACACCACGCATCTCTGCATTTTGGTCGTGTCAGGAACACACCCCTTTAATGGGGTGAGACATTGAAGTGTCTCGATTTTTTTTCAACACTAAATTCACCTTTCTCAAATCAATAAATATTAAATGTTGCACACACGACTCAGGGGTTGATGGAGATTCATATTGACAGACCAAATGGAATTTTTATTCCGGAGGAATTTTCTGTCAAACCTCCATATTCTTTAATATCATTTCCCATCTTTCTCCGGCGATTCCTTTTCAGCACAGGAACTCACAGACAGTATTATGAGAAGCATATGAGAAGGGAAATCCTCCCACAATTTCCGGACTATTTCAGAGTATTTCTATATAGCGGTTAGTGAAAATTCACTGAGATTTGGTGTTAAAGCTCGTAGTTTTATTTTAAAGGACATTCTTCGTTTTTTTGTATGAAAATTACATGGAAAATTTAAAGACTACATGGTAGCTTTTTGCTACATACCTGATACCCTGAGCTTTTTATCTGAATAACCTATGTACTATTTAGTTTCTGCTGCAAATAATTGCAAGCTTGTAATTGATCAATTTTCTGATCGTTGACACCGAACTAGAACAATTTTTACAAGACTGTCCTACTGCACCTCCTGCTATTGATTAACAAGCTAAAACAGAGAATAAAACATCAAGTGTTCAAAATCATTTTATCCTCGGGGCTATCGTGGATTAAAATAAACCATAAAGAGGACTTTTGAACAAAAATCGTGAATCCTCTTGGTTCATGATGTTACATTTTCACCATACATGGTATATTGCGTTGCATAGAAATGGGACGAAAAGCAACTACCCACGCTAAATAAATCATGAAAAAATTCACTGTGCTGTTCATATGCAATATGGGGAGCTTTATTGGAGCTTTTGAAGTGTTTGAGTGTTTTAATTTCCTCTCGCACTAGAAAATTAATTAAATACCATTTCGAAAAGATAAAACATTAGATTTTTTCAAAAAAAATTTTATTCTCTTTGTATATTTTATTTATTTTATAGGTGAATAAGAAATTAATTATATGATTAAATAGCTTTGTGAAATGATTGCCTTCTCAAATCATTATCTTTAAAATTGAATTAAAAAAAATCGACTAGCAAGATTTTATTATTCTCACAACCAACTAATTAAATTTTATATTTTTAATCATAGATTTGGTTATTTTTAGTGTGGTACACAGCATAGAAAACGTGCTTAAGTCCCATTAGAAATCAGACAACTTGGGCAACTTATCATAAAATTAACTTAATTCTAAAGTAAGTACATTACTAAAACGATTACAATTCTTGTAAAAAAATCAAATATATTTCAGAAAATTTGGAAAATTTCTCTATTTTTGACGGAAAATTGAAGAAAAATCTAATTCTTCAGAATGGCATAATTTCTCTGATATGTTCCGTTCATTCTAAATATTCTTTAAATTTTTTTTAATCGAAAAATTTAAAGTTAAAGTTTAAAAGTGTTCAAAGTTCACGAATGTGCTGATTCTGTTCGAAAGATCACCCCTCTACCTGCATCCAGTGTTACCATATCACCTGTCCGGAAGTAGTCTGTTGACCCTCGAGCAGCCACAATACACGGTAGACCATATTCTCTGGCTACAACAGCTCCATGGGAAATTAGTCCACCGATTTCCGTCACAACGGCACTCAGCATGGGAAAATAGGGGCTCCATCCGATATCAGTGCTGTAGGTAATGAGAATGTCGCCAGATTGAATTTGATCCACTTCGGCGAAACTCTTAATTGCACAGGCACGAGCAGTGATTAGTCCAGGGTAGACTGTTGTTCCTTGTACAATACATTCACCACCATCTGGTGGTGTTGTAGCTTGATGATTTATGGGGCGTGGAATCCCTGTGGCGAGTTCTGGGAACTGAATATGCTCCCATTGGGTGAGCAATCGTCGTCTGCGTGAGGCTTTATGTACAATACGTGCATCCCGGCGCCGGAGAAGCCTTTCAATTTCCGCAGGAACAAGGTAGAATATCAAATGGAAATCCGGTAGGCGCCCCTCGGCAACCATAAGACGTCCCAAGTGCCGGAAACCCATTCGAAATTCATTCACAACGGCTATTAGGTTGCTCTTGGATAATTCGCGGCGTTGAACGGACTTCTTGAGAAGACTCACGAGACGTCGTAGGAAGAATTTACTGAGTCCCTTCTTGGGTGATCGCAACTGATCTACAATATCACGACTATCCTCGGTAACAGCTGCTGTGGGAGCCTTTCCAAAGCGTACATTGGCTTGGATCATCTCAATGACAATCTCCGGCCGCATTCCCCATGTCTCTGTGGCGAGATCGAATTCCTTGAGACCTCGATGATGATTCTTGGCAATAAATTCCACAAATAATTTATGAGCTTCCCGGCAGTTTCGTTCGAGCCAGCCAATTGCATCCTTCGGTGGGATTTTGTGGAACTCCTCTGCTTTTCCAGTTGTGTAGATAATACGTCCAATTTCAGCTAAACTTTTGGGAATTTCTGCAGATTCCACCTCTTTGCTGCACTTGAGCACAATTGCTAAATCATTGAAGTGATCTTCGGTGAATGATTCAGCTCCCTCCACCATGATCATCATTAGCACCACCTGTGACAGCACAGAAACCTGGGAGACAATGCCATGAATTCCAGACATTTCATACAGTTGCACCATATTCTTCGTGATGTCCTCGTAGAGTTCACTAGCCGTGGAGAATCTCTCAAGACTTTCTGGGGAATATTCATTGCGGAATGAGTTTGTCAAGGACACCCCTCTGGCGGATCTGCTGCCATTATTGAAGAACTGAACGATGGTCTTTACCATCATTTTAAACTTTATCCAATTCCCAGTGATTCCTCTTCGATGAATCCCAATACTGATGCAAAAAAAATCATCCTGAATTACTTTATCGTTTTACATGAGAATTATGCGTCATAGAAAGAATAAAATTCACCTGAGAACTTCTTTGGTGATAAAATCCCGCCCAAGAACAGCCATCCCGAATACTTTGTGGAGCATGCTAATTTTTTCGTCGGGCTGCCGTAGGAATAAATTGTACATTTCAAAGCCCAACTGGTACATGGTTATCCAAAAGACACTGCAAGATGAGAAAATCCCTTGTTAAAATTCCCATGTGGTAGTTGGAAAAAAAGTTCTTGGTTTGTGATGATTATTCAGAAATACAAGTGTCGGATTACGAAGGATAAAGTCCCCCACCTAACTCTACTTGTTGCGCACAGGGGCATTTATCTGGATAGTTTACTTGAGTTTTTTTAAATGTTTTTTTAGTCAATGAAATTTTCATTTAACTTTTCCTCATTAGAAAAAAAATCTTTGTCGGAAATTGTGTTAGAAGTGATTTACGTAGCATTCTGTTTTTGCAAGATATGATCCCTTTAGCATGCTCTTCATGTTCTTTGCTTAAAAGAACAATGATATTTGTGGGTAAAATATTCATGAAACTTACTTGAACAACCGCGTGGAAGCTTTGAGACCTGTGGCACCTGTAAAACTAGCCTCATCAATCATTTTGGCTACAGTGAAGAGGGAAAGTGGAGCGGTGCATCCGGGAAAAACTTCCTGTACATTGGCCGTCGATCTTGCATCCTGTGGACTCATTATGGGATAATCAAATTCATGAGCCAGCTCCCAATCCGTGAAAGCATCCAACGTTGTAATAGGACGCGATTGAAGGAGGTAAATTTTCCCCTTGAAAAAAAAAATGGAATCTTTTCAAATAAACTGTTAAGGAGATTTTGGTTGAAATTCACTATTCAGACAGTCTTAAGTTTTCTTAAGTTTCTTCAAGGTTTCTGAAGATTCTTTAAGTTTTCTTAAGAATGTCTTAAGTTTTCTTAGATTTTCTTTAAAAAAAAAAACTCGAAATTTCTCAGGAAAAATGTGAGATTATTAGGTTTTCTTAAGTAAAACTTAAGATTTCATAAGTAAGTCAAGCACAATGCATATTTTTGATGATTTTTACGAATTCCAATGTCCGAAAGCGATCAGTCTGACTGAAGAAATCTTAAGTTTCTTTTAAAAAAACTTAAAAATCTTAAACATTTCTTAGAAAATCTTAAGTTTTTTTCTTAAAAAATTTTATGAAAACGTAAAGAATCTTAAGAAAACTTTAAGAATTTTTAGAAAATTTAAGTCTTTCTTAAGGAATCTTAAGTCTGCTTGAATAGTGAATTTCATTCTTTCTTTGAATGAGCGTTCTTACATCAAATGTTGCCCATTCAATATCTCTTGGATTCCCATACATTTTTTCCAGCCTCACACCAATTTCCGTAAATTTCTGAATAAGTTTCTCACTCAAGGTAGTTGATGTCTGAACATCCTCGTCGAGGGGAATCTTTTCAACTTCTTGTCCATTTGATGCCATCTTGATCTTATATCCTTTCTTCCCAACTTTTGTCTCTACCAATGTGAATTTCGTGTCGTGGTAGTTACGCTTCACGACAAAGACATCCGGATCAACTTCACCAGATACCACGGATTCGCCTAGGCCGTAGTTTGATGTAATGAGCACATGACTGGGATTTCCAGTTGACGGGTGCCGCGTAAATAGGACACCTGCTACATCAGCAGCTACCATTTGCTGAACAACCACGGCCATTTCTGTAATGATTGGTTGGATATTCTGTCGTCGGTACTGGACACTCTGGTACGTGTACAGGGAGGCCCAACACTTGACGATTGAACGATGGATTTCATCAACAGTCGACACACCAAGGAAGGTTTCATTCTGACCAGCTGCGGAAGCATCACTACCATCCTCACTTATACCACTACTTCGAATAGCATACCTCATCTCCCGGACAATTTCAAAATCCCCAGAATTCTCCTCACATTCACTCTGTATTATCCCACCGAGTACTTCCTCAATTGCAAGACGAATTTGCATCTTTACGTCCATACTTTGGATTTTTGCAACAACTTCCTCACAAACTTCTCGGAGGTTCCCTTTGATTTCTTCCCCACAAATTCCCACAAGTCTATCCAGCAGTCGTCCTAGGTCTTGATCACCATTCATCTGTTGCCGATATGCTGATGATGTTACCACAAATCCCATTGGAACGCTAAATGTGCCATTGTCTGTGGCACATGTTAGCAATGCTAAGCTAGCACCCTTTCCCCCTGCTACAGCAACACTCTGGGCATCTATATCGGATAGCCGTACCACGAGTTTTCCCGGATTGGGTTTTATTTCTTTGTACCTCAGCTTCCGGATGCGCGGTTCTTCACGTTGATGCGGTAGACTAATGTCCATATATGATTCGGGGTAGTGGAGTTGTACACTCCCTCGTCCAGGAATCCCATTTACAGTGACCTCAAATGGAACATGGTGTGAGAACCACTCTAGTGGACGACCACCCTGGAGAGGGAGAATTTTCTCAGGAAGAAAGTGCAAAACTACAGTGAAAGTTCTCCCAGCACCTGCCAAAGGGAATCACTGTGAGCTATGTATAAAAGTATAGACAAAAACCCACAGAGAAGTGGGAAAGTTTCTCAAACTCACCGGAAAATCTGAACGTGAAGCCTCTTGGGAGACTTGCTGGATGCTCAGCAAGAGTTGAAATGTGGAAATCACTCCAGTCGATGGGATAAACTTCCCCACAGGGTAGACGCACCAGTCCTGATTGAACGCTATAAATACAATGGAGATTTGCATAAGATACACTAAAAGAGATAATTTTGTGAAAAGGGAAAGGGAAATGTTGTGCAACAATTTCCTCCTAATTGCTTCTTCATCTCACAAATTTTATAAGCACTTAAGCTTGGAAACTTTATCAATGCTCATCATGTTATTCTGTACCGTGATCTTTGTTAATTAGTTTTCATGCAGAAATTCTATTTATTTCTAAGTCATGGAGTGAAGTGGATTAGAATAGAACCTTTTGATTTATTTTATAATTTTCTCTGATTTTTTTTGAAGTCCTCTTTTCATTTTTTTGTTAAATAATTTATTTTAAAAAATAAGGAAGTTGCACAAAAATTTTAAAAATTTCCTAAATCGGTTTTAAGCGTATAATGTAGCCGTTATGGAAATGCCTGAGATTACAGAACATATAGATACATAAAAAAATCACATGTGAGAAAATTGATAGCTCAGAGTTGTTATCACGATTGAAAAGCAAAAATATGCTGATGCGTGAAAAATGTGTGAGAGAATATTCATATCATTTCATTTCACGTTATGTGGAAAATAATAGAAAAAAAGATAGAATAGAAAATTTTCGTCGACTTTTAAATGAAATTTTAAAAAAATCTAGATTAGGTATTAACAGGAAACTGATGTGGCAGACTAACTTACTGCGTGAGTCCTTTGCTAAAACTTTTCGTATTTAGGGTAAAAATTAGCCCATCGTAGCAGGAAACGAGGAAATTTGCAGTACGGTGGATGTAGTCTGTTCTCTCGATGCCCCAACGTTTTTCACGAATTCCCGGAAGTACCACCTCTTTTGGGGCACTTTCGCCAATTGTGATCTGCCCCCGTAGAGATCCAAACTGATCAACACCCTGAATACTCATTGGCACCATATTGATCCACTTGCCATCGAGCCATGGCTCTGTGGCAAGTGCCGAAGCCATCATCTTTGGACTCCAGTTCCATGGCCATGAAAGGGGTTCATTGGCAGCACCCCAGATAAAGTTGAATCGCACGAAGATCAAATCATCGTCATGTACTTCAGCGGACCATGTCTTTCTTATCTCACGCCTCAGGTAGCCAGCAAAGGTAATTCGCCAGTTGGAATTCGGTACAAGGCACTCATATCGCAGACCAGCTGCTTCGAAAGCTTCCTCGGTGTTTGCACTGGAGATCCTCGTATCGGGATGCTGGGGCAGCGTCAGAGTTTCCCCACTTTCGAGACGAAGACTCAAAATTACATCAGCTACACGACCTTTTCTCCGTGAAATTTTTACAAGAAGCTCATTCCCCTGCGAGTCAGTTCCGTAAAATTGTAAACTTTCAACACCGATGTCCTTCTCAATGGCATGTACCTCATCATCGGGATGGCTGATGAAGAATTCTTCACCGGGATCTTCCTCCTTAAACCTCTTTCGGAGTCTCCTTTCTGCCCAGCGCTGTTTCAAGAAGAAATTCCACCCTGGTAGCGTGTAGTGTCCACTACGATGCTTCTTGGAGCGTCTATTGAAGATAACGACGAAACCCACGAATGATGCAGCCAAAATTCCAAGTGGTTGCATAAGAGCAAGCACATCCATCGCTGTGTCTGCTTTTTTTTAGCACCTAAATTAACGAACCACCTGTTACGCCAATCACTCACAAACTACCTCACCGTATCGATTCGGGCAGAGAGTTATGAGAAAAAATCCAACCTTGGGTTTCACCAGGTTTTGTAATCTCTGTAGACCCAACACCAACAATACACCTTTCCCACACACAGTGGCACCGCACAGATACCCAATCGCACTACAAATTGAGAGTATGTCCGCAGAAGTAAACTTTTCTTCGCACCTCTTGGAAACACTCTTGCCTTGTCCATCTTTACAGTCAGCAGTCATTGTCATGATTGTACAAAGCCCATTGATAAGGTCCAACTTTGAAATGATAACAAACGTGCGTATCTAAGCCGAAAAAAAAGAAGAAAAAATCTCTCAGAATGATCGGTGTTGGTGGTTGCTAAACATTTCTCCGGCACCTACGCAAACCAATGCGATCACCTGTGATCGTATACTATATAAAACTACATAATATTCACATTCATTCATAAAAACTGAAACTAGATATTGATGTAAATTGTTTATTCCGTTTATTCCCTTCATTTAACAACATTAACTGAAGCTTATGAGTGATGGTTGCGAAACTTCTCCGTTGTTTTATTAGGTAAGTCCTTCAAAAGGTTTTTTTTCCTATTTCTTTTTTTATTTATTTAAGATCTTACAACTTTCTCAGCTTCAGTTAATGTTGTCAAATGAAGGGAATAAACAAATATGTGTAACTGGCTTGACTTTGTACTATTATGATACAAAAAATGCTCTAGCTAGATTGTAAATATATTTAGTTAACAAATTTTGATGACTAAAATCGAGACAAAAAAATAATTTCTTTAAAAATTAAATAGGGTATGGTTGTAGAGTCAAAGGACGTCAAAAGTAATACCTAAACAAGTTTTAATTGATTCTTCTTTTGCTTGAATAATAAATCTAGTCTAGAATGGAAATTAAATACAGAAAAGTCTTAAAAAACTACATAAATCTTTCAATAAAAATAAATAAAAAATGTTAGAAAAGAAATATTACTTAATTGAAATGTAGGTAAAGCAAAAATTAGCCGCTTGGGCTCTCAAAGTATTTATAACTTAAACAGGGTCTAGCTAGATAAGGGTATCAGAATTTGAAAAGTGTGGCAGTCACACTGAGTATTTCAGACGGTAGAGATGCCTCTAATCTGTGAAAATATTCCCAAAGGGGATTTAGTGCGAAAGGCGGAGTACCTTGGAATAAGCGATTTTATTCGGATCCGCCATACACGTCGTCCCAATGTCCCTGTTGCTGATAAATGGTGCCTCAGATCGTACTTTTTGCCCGCCAGGTATCGTCAGAGTGTTCAAACCATTGAGAACTACCATGTTCGTCCTGATGATGTGTGGGTGGTTACATTCCCAAAATGCGGTACAACCTGGACGCAGGAGATGGTGTGGCAGATTTGCAATGATTTGGATTTTGAGAAAGGAAAAGCTCTTACACTAAACATGAGATTCCCTTATCTTGAGTAAGTTCAAGTTATCTTATTACTTTACTTTTTCGATTATTAATCATACGATTATTGCGTTCACTTCAGATTAGGTACAATTGTACATGAAAAATTCAATATGGATTTCCTTCCAATTGTGGAAAAAATCCCCTCGCCTCGTTTCATCAAGAGCCACCTTCCTGCTCCACTCTTGCCCAAGGAAATCTGGTCCGTTAAACCGAAAATTATCTATGTTGCAAGGAATGCTAAGGATACCGCTATTTCCTTCTACCATCACTACAGAAATCTTCAACAATATCGTGGCTCCTTCAGTGATTTCATGGATATTTTCCTCAATGATGCCAGTAAGGACATTAAATTTTCAACTGATAAACAATAGTTGTTAATTTCCGATTATTTTTAGCAATTTATGCTCCATACGATTCGCACATAATTGATTTCTGGAACATGAGGAATGAAGAGAATATTCTCTTCATTACCTATGAGGAAATGAAAAAGGATCATCCAAATGTAATCAGAAGGGTTGCAGATTTTCTCGGAAAATCACTCACAGATGAGCAAGTAGAAACCCTGGCTGATCATCTTACATTTGATAAAATGTCTAGTAAGTCTCAGGTCATACCTAGAAAGAAATCCAAGAATTCTTAAATGTAAAAAAAAATCTTAATTGTGATACATTTCCAGAGAATGAGTCAGTCAACTTCGAGGAAGAAAGGAAGACCTTTGATAAGATGTTTAATATGAAACATGATCAAAAGGACAACGATTACAACTTCATCCGAAAAGGAAAAGTCGGGTCGTACCGTGAAGAAATGACACCAGAAATGATTGAAAGGTTCGATGCGTGGATTCAGGAGAGGATGGAAAAATATCAAGTTGATCCTGAACTACTTGAAGTTTTCATTCCTACTAAGGAAGTAAATGGAGCAAATGGAGTATAAGATGAAAAAATCTGTTACATTGGTTTCTGGGAAAATAATATAATTTCATTGTGAATTGTTATCCTGTTCTTTTTTTCTAACTTTCTCCACTCTTATTAATATATCACTAGCTGTGTATGTTTGTCGAAGATTTTGTTAGGACTTTTAGGATATTTTTTTAAAAACTTTTCTCAAACACTCCTCAAAGTATTCTTTAATGGTTTTCCAATTGAAGAGTACAAAGTCAGCCATAACGCGTTCATTAGTTATGGACATTGGTATTTCACAATGAGGAGACCAATAAAGTCGCTGTAAATTTGAAATAGAAGAAGGCGACCATCTTGAATTTTAAAAACAGTTTAATAATCTGAAAATTCAGTGTCGTATTAATCGATTAGACTTTAATCAAGAATTTTCTATCTTGTCTTAAGGCCATAGAAGCTTTGAGTACGATTTGAAATTTCCTTCTCCATTAGTTGGTCTTTTTTACTTTTGTAAAAGATTGCCGTTAAAGTGTCGGTACGGTAGTTTTGGCAAAACTACCGACAATAACAATTATTCCCTTTGTAAAATACCATGTAATTTCATTCGAGTTAAAGGAAATAAAATAATAATAATAATAATAATAATAATAATAATAATAATAATAATTTAAACTGTAGCCTATATGGTTCTGTTTTCTTTCGAACTTACACACAAGAGCAATGACTCCAATTGCTCTGAATTTGTAAGTCCATTCAATTTCATAGTAACGTACACACTGCAAATTCACAAAGTGGAACACCAACTAATACCATACTTACATAGCGGTGCAGATAATCATAGAAATATACGTAATAAATATTTGACTTTCGGGCCAAGTTGTGTATGATAAGAAATTCAAACATTTGAATGAGAGAGTGCATCAGTCATTGCGAGTTAGTGCGATAGTGAGGATGTCGTTCATTTACGAGAGAGTTCTCGATGAGGAATTTAAAAAAAAGGCAGAATATTTCGGAATCAGTGAATTCATTAAAATTCAAACGAACTCTGATGTGTCTGTAGCTAAGAAATGGTGCCCCCAATCATATTTCTTCCCATCTAAGTATCGCGAAATTTGTCAAGATATTTTGAACTTCAAAGTACGTCCTGATGATGTGTGGGTAGTTACATTCCCAAAATGTGGAACAACCTGGACGCAGGAGATGGTGTGGCAAATTTGCAACGATTTGGATTTTGGAAAGGGAAAATCCATCAATCTCAACACGAGATTTCCTTTCCTTGAGTAAGACTTTAAATTTTTTTTTAGTTCCATTTTAATAAGGAACTTTTCTGCGATTTTTAGCTATGATTTTAAAATAATTTCCTCATTAACAGATTAGAAGGTATTGCAAGTAGTGAGCTTAAATTTGACACTGTGGAATTTACAAAGAATTTAGCATCACCACGTCTTATTAAAAGTCACCTCCCTGCTCCACTCCTGCCCAAAGAAATTTGGACAGTTAAGCCTAAGATCGTTTATGTTGCTCGCAATGTCAAAGACGCTGCTATTTCATACTTTCATCACTATAGAAGTCTTCAAGGATATAAATTTTCTTTTACTGATTTCCTTGATGTTTTCCTGAATGATGCTGGTAATGGATAAAAATTTATAAATTTTTCGCCCCTGTTTTAATTTATAATCTAATTTCAGTTATTTATGCCCCATATCACACCCACATTGTTGATTTCTGGAACATGAGGAACGAAGAGAATATTCTCTTCATCACATATGAAGAAATGAAGAAAAACCATCCAGAGGTAATTAGAAGGGTTGCAGAATTCCTGGAAAAACCTCTTACAGATGAACAGATAACGAACCTGGCTGATCATCTTAAGTTCGACAATATGACGAGTAAGTTGAGGAAATTATAAAAAAAATCAATTTCTTACTTTTTGGATATTTTTTTTTATTCAGAAAATGCATCAGTGAACTTCGAAGAAGAGCTGAATTACATACAAAAAGTCATAAAGAAGAAAAAGGAAAATGATTACAATTTTATTAGGAAAGGAAAAGTCGGATCGTACCATGATGAAATGACCCCAGAATTGATTGCGAAATTCGACACATGGATTGAGGAAAGAATGGTTCAATACCAGATGGATCCTCATCTTCGAGAAATTTTTATTACCAACAAAGAATCTGGTTTCAAAAGTAGCGAGAAATGAGTCTTAATTTTATTTTTTAATTCACGACAATATTTTTAGCTGTGATTCTTTCTTCAAAGAATTTTTAGCTGTGATTCTTTCTTCAAAGAAGCACAGCTTCTGTGTACACTCAAAAATGCAAAGTCGTCAGATCGGGCTCAAACTTGGGATGAGCACGAATTAGGGTCCCCACATTCCAAAAAACGGTGGCGCCAAAAATGTGTCCGGCCGTCCGGCCGTCCGTCCGTCCGTCCGTCCGTCCGGCCGGAATATAACACAATATTGCAAGAGAACGGTAATAGATAGAAACTTGCGGTCAACGGCAAAGTTCATATATCGGGTGGAAGACATCCGATTATGACGTCAGATCCGACCCCCCACCCCTCCGTCCGCCATTTTGAATAACCCCAAAATTTTGTTTTCGCTATATCTCAGCCCCTATTATAGCTAGAGGGCTGAAATTTTTATATGTTGTAGGGGACATCAAGACCTTTCCAACGATGCCTCATTTTCGAAAATCGGTCAAGCCGTTTAGTCAATATGGCCGCCACAATTTTTCATCGAAAATCGACCATAACTCGAAAACGGCTTGACCGATTTTGATCAACTCGGGCTCAAATGAAAGCTTTCAACAAACCCTACAACTCTCTAGAACATCCGAAGTTTCTAAAGTGACCACTAGGGGGCCTAATCTAAAAAACAAAATTTTCGATGAGTTTTCGATGAATATCTCGAGCACCGCTTTATAGAATTGCTTCAAATTTTGATATGTTATAGCAGGCTATAATATCTTTCATCATGCCAAAAATGAAGAAAATCTATGTAGCCGTTCCGGAGATATCGCGTTTCAAAGTTAACATGTCATATCTTGAGTTGCATAAGTCCAGCGCCCCGCGAAGTGAGGCGTTTTATATATACATATACAAATGTAAAGTAAAATATATATAAATGCATAGATATATACATTATATATACATAAAAAAAATTAAAAGATAAAATTATATAAACTGCAAAGATAAAAATTAAATAAAGCATGGATGGAACAGTATAAAGCGAAAGAACGGTAAGTAAAACTTACGGGCTGTGATTCTTTCTTTGTCAGTGAAATGTGAAGATGGCTGAAAATTGAGGATTGGCATATTTTGAGGAAGGCTTTCTCGCGTACCGAATCACAGCCAACGCCCACGATTAAGGCTTTTCACATAATTTCTGCGCGTTGGCTGTGATTCGGTGCGCGAGAAAGCCTTCCTCAAAATATGCCAATCCTCAATTTTCAGCCATCTTCACATTTCACTGACAAAGAAAGAATCACAGCCCGTAAGTTTTACTTACCGTTCTTTCGCTTTATACTGTTCCATCCATGCTTTTTTTAATGGTGAAAATCTTTAAAAATTTCTTTATTTTAAAGTTACTTTTTCAAAATATCTATGAATATGTACATGGGAGCAAATGTACCTACATACTTTAATCATTGGAAAAAGTTGTTGTTTTACGTATATATTTTAAATACCTACCTACATACATAATAAAACATTTATATGGTACTTACTAATTTTTTTATTTACCGAGTTATATATCTTTCGATGTGTAAACTGATATGTGTGTATTAACATGTCTTTTTGGAAATAGAAGAAGGGGAAGTGTAGGACAGACACTTGCCAAAAATAATGATAAAACTATTTAGTTTAGTTTTTAAAATAATCCCGTTGCTTAAACCTAATTCACGCTGTGGAAACTCTAAAATTCAGATGAAAATCAAATATAAAAATTGAAGGCAATCGCAACGTAATATGATTAAAAATTGACATTCTTATGCTAATTTAATATTTTTGAATGAAAAAAAAATTATTCTAAATTAACATCAACCAGGGGCCAAATTGCGGTCAAAAGCCCGGAATTGAGAGAGACGAAATTATCTTTGTAAAAAAAAATTATTGCGCAAATGATAATGTGGACTTTCGTGAGTTCTGTAGATTAGAAAATATTTCCAAAAGCATGACTTTATTGGTATTCGAGTGAGCTTTCGTGCAAGTGTGTGGGGCTTTAGATGAATAAAATTGGTTGTCCAGTAAAGTAAACGAGTCAGTGAGTCTCGGTATATTCACGCGTAACAATGTCCACATTCAGTGAAGCAGTCCCGCGGGATGAGATCTACGAGAAAGCCAAGTATATGGGCTTAGAAGATTTCAATCGTTTCGGAAGTACAGCAGATACGTCCATTGCCAAGAAATGGACCAAGAGGACTTACTTCCTTCCAGCACTGTATGAGAGATTTAGGGAGGAAGTAGAGAATTTTGAAGTGCGTCCTGATGATGTGTGGGTGGTTACGTTCCCAAAGTGTGGCACAACCTGGACACAGGAGATGGTTTGGCAGATTTGCAATGATTTGGACTATGCTAAAGGACGCTCAACATATCTCAATGCGAGATTTCCTTTCTTTGAGTAAGTTCATTGACTCCATAATTTTATATAAATAGTATAAAAAATGCTAATTTATTCATGAAAATTTTTGGATTATCTCTTTAACCGAGAGTAACCCCAAAAGATTATAATAAAGAAATTTCGAAAGCTCATTCTATGAATGAGAATATAGAAAAAAAAATATCTCAGCATTATTTGGTATTTGTATTGTATTCTTTCAAGATTGGGATGTTTGGTTCCGGATGAGGCATCTTTCGATAGCCTTAAAATTGTTGCTGACATGCCTTCACCACGGTTCATCAAGAGTCACCTTCCCGCACCACTCTTACCCAAGCAAATCTGGACTGTGAAACCGAAGATCATCTATGTTGCAAGGAATGCAAAAGATGTTTTAGTATCCTTCCATCATCACTACCGAAATCTTCAGGACTATCACAGGAATATTAATGATTTTGCTGAAATTTTCATGAAGGATTTAGGTAAATATTTTCTTTTTACATTCAATTAAAAATGTTTGCGAATAAAATCGCGGTCTCTTGATTTAAAAAAAAATGTTATAACGATCGTTAAAGAATCATTAAATTGCAGGTGTACGAAAATGTTGAGCGTGTAATGAAAGATTAAAATTTAATACCTTTCAGAACATAAAAACCTTCAACAGAATAGTATTTGACTTTTTTTTAAAATTGAAACTACTAGTATAAACAAAGAAAAAATTGTAATTACCTAATTAATTAAAAAGTTTAGGGTACAGTCGGTAAGGTTTCAAGGCTCTTAGTCGTAATAATGAGTATGAAATTGAGGTTGTTTAGTCGTCGTAATGTTCTAGTTTTTAAATGAGATATAGAACTTTAAATACGTTTAATTCTTTTACTTAATGAAAATTCAGTACACCTACAGCTTAAAATAATCCAAAAATTCACTGAAGTATTATTTCTTGTAGTAAATTTTTTTTTAGATAAGTTATCTTCAATTGCTATCAAACCTAATAATTTTTCTGATGCTATTCCTTTCATCTATTTATTTTGAAGTGTAATTTGTTTCTATCTGTGTTGAAAAAAAAATTTTTGAATTAAAAAATATTAAAGTATAAATTATTAACATAACATTAAATCTTAATAAAAAATCAAATTTAAATTTAATAAAATGTCAGATAAGAATCATAAAGAATTATGGTAAATTGTATAATTAAATCTTTTTTTTTACAGTGATCTATGCTCCTTTTGATACCCACGTCATTGATTTCTGGCACATGAGACATGAGGAAAATATTCTTTTCCTCACATTTGAGGATATGAAGAGAAATCATCCGGTTGTGATTGAGAAAACAGCCAAATTCCTCGGAAAATCCCTAACTGAAGAACAAACTATTGAACTTGCTGACCATCTTACATTTGATAAAATGTCCAGTAAGTTTTAATTTTTAAAAGTTTTCTGCTGTTTATATTTTTAAAAAAATCACAATACTTGATTTTTTTCACAGAAAATGAATCAGTTGATCTCCTTCTTGAAATTAAGGATATGCGTGAGTCAATGAACATCAGGAAGCTTGATGAGGATTTTGCATTCGTTAGAAAGGGAAAAGTTGGCTCTTTCCGGGACGATATGACCCCCGAAATGATTCAGCAATTCAATGAGTGGCTACAGAAGCGTCTGACTGATCTCAAAGTTGGTCCTGAACTCTGGAAAATTTTTCTTCTACAGGATAAGTCTAAAAAATAATTTTCCTTTTATATACTCTCTGTTTGACCGCTCAAACTAAAAAAAACTTTGGATGAATGTCAAGTGTTTAAGTGCAATAAAGATGATAATGTCGGATGCAATAGAATTAGAACAGATGACGTTTTATTGGATAAACCTTGACATACATAAGATTGTGAAGTTTAGTCTAAAATCTCTTCAAGTCATAAACAAATATTCTATAGAAGGAGTGTATTCATTACAGTTTATGTGTAATCTTATAGATAGATCACAACCAACGAATTTTTATGTTTTATGCAAGATTTTGGAAAATATACAACACTTAATTTAAATAGAAAAAAAAAGCATAATGATGACGTCATTGTATGCATTTTAAAGCAAATTTTTGCTGCTCAGTCGTAAATGGAATATTCTTTTTCTTGTTTTTTTCTTTATTTTTACAAGATTTCGCAGGTCCCTAATAATTCCAAAAATAAGGAGTTTTTCTATATAAAACGAATAAACTTTTTTTCTTTCATTACTTTTAACATGGCATGAACAGAATTATATATCAACTAGTCAACCCGAGCCCCCAATCACGTGTTAGCAAACTCCATTTTAAGCTATAAAAGGGGGGCGTATATTAGTAGAGGGGATGAATAATACGGTACCCCGAAAAATTCTAAAGGCTCCAACAGATGGACGAGAAATTCCTCGTGCGGTGCGGCGCGGCGAGGATTTCGTGGCCCATCGTCGCTTCGGATTGGTCGAAAAACGTTCTCGCACGGTGCGGTGAGAGTGTGTGAGCCATCTCTCGCTTCTGATTGGCCGAAAACCTCGCCGCACCGCACCGCACGAGGAATTTCTCGTCCATCTGTTGGAGCCTTAAAAATAAAAAAATCCCGTTATCTGACCCTTCAGCAGGTAGAAAATGGGAAAAAATCATTTTTTCTGTGGGGGCGCTATAAAGGGGGGTTGGGGCGGAATCCCATATAGCGCTTGCAACTCGTATTGACCCCCTCTACCCCCATACCAAATTTCATCCAGATCGGCCCAGCGGTTTAGGAGGAGTTCATGTGCCACAGACAAACAAACATTTCAGCTTTATATATTAAGATGAATAAACTCGTTTAGAACTTATTAAAAAAAATATCATTCATTGACCAACTTTTCATCTCCACTGAATTGAAAAATTATAATCAATCAAGTAAATAGCTTTGTTGATTTATTTCCCAAACAATGAGTTGACAAAACTTCTCTAGGAGAACGTACGTGATATTTTTGGTGCAATGAATAAGCACTAAATTGAATATTTCAATTGATCATGACATTGTTAGCAGTATATGACACAGATAGATAAATACGAGCCCTATCTTACATTTTCATTCGACTGTTAGAAACATGAAATGATTTTATATTCCTCATGAGTAATAACTAATATCTATACGCATTCCCATGCTGGCGTATGGAAAAGAAAAAATTTAAACTTGTAAAAGTTTTTTCTTGATCTCAGGGACAGCCGAAAAAAGACACGTAAGACATGTTCTTAAGAAAAAATGTCTGAAAACATTGTGAAATAATCATGGCGATTTTATAGTTGTAATGAAATCTTAATGGCTATTAAGAGTATAAAGTTAAAAAAAAAAATATGAGCTTAATCTAAAGAGGAATAAGGTTTGATTAATCTGAACGTTTTTGCTTGAATTTTCTCAGAGAAAAAAATTTCATGAATTTCCACAAAAAATGAAAACTCCAACCTTTCACACAAATTAATGGTAATGAACTAGAAAAGTTGTGTTGTTACTGAGACGGGCTGCAGTTGTGATTTAGGCTCGACCACGAAGATGTCGATTATTTGTGAGACTTTTCAAGGGGATAGTGAGAAAGCCAGTTATGCAGGTGTTGAAGAATTTGTAATGGCAAAGAATTCTTCACTTGAGGACATTCCACAGACAGCAAATTGGTCAAAAGATGTGTCGTATTTTTTGCCTATCTTTTACTACGATATTGCTGATAGAATTTTGAATTTTGAAGTTCGTCCTGATGATGTGTGGGTGATAACCTTCCCAAAATGTGGTACAACCTGGGCACAGGAGATGGTGTGGCAAATTTGCAATAATATCGACTTTGAAAAACCCAAGGAGGAATCCTTATATATACGATTTCCATATCTTGAGTAAAAATCTATGATCTTTGACATGCATAAAAAGAAAATTAATTTGAAAAATTACTTTTACAGAGTTGGATGTATCATGTCACGAAAAGTTCCCATGCCTGATGTTATTTCCATTTTAAATGAAAAGGGTTCACCTAGATTTATAAAATCTCACCTACCGGCACCTCTACTACCCAAGCAACTATGGACTGTTCGTCCTAAGATCATTTATGTGTCGAGAAATCCAAAAGACGCTGCTATTTCGTTTTATCATCACTACAGGAATATCCAACACTCTCGCGTGAGTCTCCAAGACTTTCTGGAATTGTACATAAGCGGACACATTATTTATGGACCCTATCATGATCATGTCTTTGATTTTTGGCGCATGAGACATGAGAAAAATATCCTTTTTCTCACATTTGAGGACATGAAAAAGGATAATCCGAGTGTTATTGAGAAAACAGCGAGATTCTTTGGGAAATCCTTCAACAGAGATCAAATTCTGGAACTTGCAGATTACCTTTCTTTCTCAAAATTTTCTCGTAAGTGTCAAATCTTTTTCTCCTTCCTTTAAAATTAATATAGAAGTTTTTCTTTTTAGAAAATCGTTCGATAAACAAAGAGGACACTATCAATAAACTCCAGAATATATTTCAACGGAAAAAACCAGACGATGATTTTCGTTTTATTAGAAAGGGAGAAGTGGGATCATACAAGAAAGAAATGTCCAAGGATATGATTGAAGCATTTGACAAATGGTCTTATAATGAAGTAGAAAAAGCACATCTTAGTTCGGAAATTCATTCAATTTTATTTCAAAATTAATATATAAAATTATGTTAATTCATGAATTTTATACATAAATAGTTAAAAAAAACAACATGAAAGTTTCTTTAATACAAAATTGGAAAATATGTCTTTATATCAGATAAAAAATATAAATTATTTTACCTTGTGAAATATTAACGATGAATTTTATATGTATAATAAACTGTTATTTTTAGCTATAATTCTTTCAAGAAAAGTATACCACAGCTTCTGTGTCCAGTCTATAATTCAATGTCATCTCATCGGGCTCAAACTTGGTGTGAGCTAGTTATGTTTGTATATTTTTCTATTTCACGGCACAATCAACTTTCTAAGAGTTATATAAGTTGATTAGAAATTGTGAAGGCAGAAGAAATTAATTTTTATGCTACTGATTGTCTTATCAACATGTCCATAAATCAATTTTAGCAGACAAACTGATAAAACAGTTAATAATTTTACATCCAGCTACACACTTATGTACCTTAGAGTTTTATTGATTTATTTTCTTGCCAAGGTAAAATGCACTCAAATTGACTTACAAATGAGGCAAAAATCTACTATAAAATTCCTAATAAACATATCTTTTTCTTTTGTTGCACTGAAGCTCAATAATTTATTCAATGAATATAGATTCCCTATTGGAGACCTTCACTGGAGATCAAATTAATATTTAAAAAAAAACAAAATATTTTGCTTTAGTGAATTTGCAAAATGTAGCAAAATATGTATATCAGTAAAATCCAGGTCAAAAGTTAAAGAAAAAAAACAAAGCTTAGAAAATATTCTAGTTACTATATTTGTGAACTCTTCTATCAAAGTACAGGTAAATAATAGATTAAAAGTTGATTGTGTTATCTACAACCTCTATGAACGATCCTTAGCAAAGTTTAGTTTCTATTCAACTTTTGCTACTACTGGTAATATTTTTATTCTCCCCCGCCTTAAGAAATGTCGATTGTTTGCGAAAAAGTTCCTCAATCGGATATTGTTAAAAAATCCGCGTATTATGGCGTAGAAAACTACGTACTGGTGAAGAGAAGTGAAAGACCAAAAGATATTGAAATAGCAAAAAAATGGTGTATGGAGCCGTGCTATATGCCCTCTTTCTACGAAGAAATTGCCCAACGAATTGAGAACTTTGAGGTGCGTCCTGATGATGTTTGGGTGGTAACGTATGCAAAATGCGGGACAACGTGGACGCAGGAGATGGTGTGGCAGATTTGCAATGATTTGGACTATGAGACTGCAAAAAATGTAGCTCTTATCGAACGTTTTCCATTCATTGAGTGAGTTTTTCCTCTAAAAAAAATATTCCTTTCAATTGAAATTTATTGAAAATTTATTAAATTTTGATTTGAATTAGATTTGGAAGTATTCTTGCGCGAGATTTGGAATTAACGGATGAAGTGAGTCGAGCTGAAAAAATGCCTTCACCGCGAATGATTAAAACTCACCTACCTGCTCACCTTCTACCACGGCAAATTTGGACAGTTCGCCCAAAAATTATCTACGTTGCGCGGAATACAAAGGACACCGCGATATCCTTCTACCATCACTACCGAAACATCCATCGCTTTGTTGGTACCTTTGATGACTTCATGGAAGCTTTCTTGCAAGATAAAATAATTTTTTCGCCCTTCCACACACATATAATTGATTTTTGGCGCATGAGACACGAGGAAAATATCCTCTTTCTCACCTACGAGGACATGAAGCGTGATCATCCAAGTGTGATTGAGAAAACAGCCAAATTCCTCGGGAAATCTTTGAATGAAGATCAAATTCTTGAACTTGCTGATCATCTGTCCTTTGCAAAGTTCTCCAAAAATCCTTCTGTTAATTTTGAGAAAATTCTCAAAAAAATAGATACACTCTATGGTGCCGAGAGACCCGACGAGGATTATAATTTTGTACGTAAAGGCGTAATGGGGGGCTTTAGGGGAGAAATGAGTCCCGAACTCATTGAGAGATTTAACAAATGGACAAAGAATGAGGTCCAGAAGTGGAATTGTGACACAGAAATAGAGAAAATATTATTGTTTTCCACTAAATAAGTTTTCTTCTTAATCCACAATGATAAAGACAACTGTGGATGACGCGATACTATTTTCTTCCATTATAATGATAAGGTTTGTGGAGACATAATGTGTAATTAGGGCATTTATCTGATAAAACAATAGACATTTTATTTCCATTTGTCTCTATTAATACTTATGTACATTATTTTCTCACTATTGTATTACAAATATTTGCCGTAAGATCAAACTTCTTGGGTAGAGAATAAAATGATATGGAAAGAAATTTTTTTGCTAAAAAAAATGGCGGGAAAATGCAAAGTAAAAGTGTTGCGATGGAATAATGGTGAATTATCCAATTTCCGCAAAATTACAAAGTATATAACTTCCTCCCAATGCTTGTGGGACTCCTCGAATATCGTCTGAGCATTATAATCACCCACCAGACTCTCACAATAATTTCCAGCAGCAACCGCCCTGGCAAAAAGGAACCCCCAACAGTGAAAAGAGGCAAGAGAATATGAATGGTAGCTAATTTTGTATATTTATGCGTAGCTTGGAAGCGAGAGTCGTTGAAATGGAAATTGAATGACATTCACAAGTGCGAGTGTCTTTCCTGCCTGAAGGGCATAGATTGACTTACCCCGGCTTTTCTTACCCGCTGACTTTCGTTGGGGAAAACTGCGTATATGTTACACCCCCTTATGTATGTGCGTGGAAGGTATGGGAGCTGGAAAAATTGGAATGAAGACATAGAAAAATTGTTCGTGTGTGCACTTTTTGGTGCGAATTTAATGAATAAGGTCCCCCCCCATGCCTACGTCGTGGAAATATATAAATTTGATTACATTTTTATGGGCTCCACACATAAAATTAACATACAATTCTTCCCCAAAAAGCATTCAACTCTCTCGCCCTCACTTTTTTTAGCATATTATGTAGGTATACATAGCACAAAACCCTCTTCAAAATTCCCCGAGAAACATTTGTGCTTTGTTGGAGAATTTCTCTCTCCAAGAATACTTTTATTCCGTCTCACAGGGGTGGGATGTTTATTGTTATTTGCCGCAATCCACCCCATTCCCTCAATCTAATTTCTACCCCAAATTCGTGGTTCAACCATTCTTCATCGCAAAAAGATGCTGCCTTCTTTGGAAAATTAGCACCGTATATTCCGGAGGAGATGGGCAATTTAGAGACTCTGCATTGGACGATTATCAAGTCAATTGGATGGTTTTATCTTTATATCTTCAGCTCCATTCAAGAATCATTTTTTTCCTTATCAAACCTTAAGATCGAGTCAATGTTTAAGACTAAAACACACCCAAAGAATGATTTTCCCGCCAGAAATAAATTTCCAGAAATTTAATTTAGTCAGATTTTGAGGAAGTTTTTGAGAAAAAAGGGAGATGGGGTAGTTTTGAAATTTACAGTGAGTGCAACAAACGACATATGAGATGTAAGAAAGTCCTACTGCTTGCTCTCTTTCATAAAAGTAATCAAGATTTTTTTTTGAATTATGTAAAAGTTTTAAAGCTGAGAAGAAGTCTATGCACTGTTGTTCATTAACCATTGCATATAGGATTCTATGTCTAAATCTTGGTCTAAATTCAGATAAGTGTTTAAAAAAGTTTTTTTCTTTGGAAAATTATACTGTTTTTAAAGATTCCAAATTACCATTAAATTATATGTAAAATTAATGAAAATCGATATAATTAATTTAAGTGAATTTTCAATTAATGGCAAAATACAAACAAAATCCTTTATCGATTAAATTCCGTATATGATTCAATTGATGTTCCAGTGCAATTGACACAAGTAGCATGCTCCTATCTGATGGCACATAGCCACAAGCATGTGTTATAGATACACCATGAGGTGCTAAAGAATTTTCCAATTGCTATATGGAATAGTTTTGTAATTCACATGGGAAATAGCCGCAAATGAGGAGTGTTTGGACAGTTGATTGGGAATCAACATCAATATCGAATCACATATGAGAAGTTTTAGTCCTAAACTCTATAGACTGTATAATACCAATGTGCTTTTCAGTGACTCATGGGAAGGGGCAGGGAGAAGGGACCAATTGTCACCGAAAATTCCAACACTCACCTCTATGGATGTTCGCGCTTGAAATTAAATTAAATGCCCACCCAGTGGTTGGTAGAGGTCATAAATAATGCAAACAGCGGAATTTTGGTGTATTTCCCGAACAGGGGTTTACTTTTCGCATGCTAGCACTGCAAATGGAGACGCCTGGTGGGTTTTGTCCGCACAAGAGGAAATGAAGGACATATTTCACATTCCTGGGATGGCCCTTCTTGTTTCACCACGATTTCCCATGTTTTCATCCCCCAAACACACACCCCCGCGCGCACACGGAAAGGGTGTGAAGCAGCCGGTACACATCTTTGAGGGGGGAGTGCAAGAAATTTGCACAAAACAAAAAAGCTATTCCGATGAATGTGCAAATTTTCCATCTGCGAACCCCAAGGAAAAAAATCTCCATTTGAGAGAAAATTGCTCACACCACACTTTTTTTCCGTGGGATTTTTCATTTGACTTTCCCCACACCCCCACACTATCGGTAGTTGTTCCTTTTTAATGGAAAATAAAACCGCATCTCACCCGTAGACAGATTTTTTTTCTTTCTTCCTGACTGCGTTTAGTAATTGCAGCATTCTGCTGCTCTATGCTGAAAATAGGGAAATGTAGAGAAAAGAAAAATTCAGGTGAATTTTCCTTTTTCCGCATATTTCTTAATTTTTTAGCTGTGTTTCTTTCAGACACAGCTTTTGTGTACCGAGCAAAATCGAAAGTCGTCAGATCGGGCTCAAACTTGGGATGAGCACGAATTAGAGTCCCCACATTCCAAAAAACGTATGCGCCAAAAAAATTTTTTTCCGGCCGTCCGGCCGTCCGTCCGGCCGTCCGTCCGCCGTGGTTCAACCCTAAATTGCAAGAGAACGGTAATAGATAGAGACTTGCGGTAAACGGCAAAGTTTAAAAGTCGACTGGAAGACGTCCGATTATGATGTCAAATTTTACCCCCCACCCCCGCGTCCGCCATTTTGGATAACCTCAAAATTTTGTTTTCGCTATATCTCAGCCCCTGTAATAGCTAAAAATCTGAAATTTTTATATGTTGTAGGGGCCATCAAGAGCTTTCCAACGATGCTTCATTTTCGAAAATCGGTCAAGCCGTTTAGTCAATATGGCCGCCACAATTTTTCATCGAAAATCGACCATAACTCGAAAACGGCTTGACCGATTTTGATCAACCCGGGGTCAAATGAAAGATCTCAACAAACCCTACAACTCTCTAGAACATCCGAAGTTTCAAAAGTGACCGCTAGGGGGCCAAAAATCAAAAACAAAATTTTCGATTAGTTTTCGATGAATATCTCGAAAACGACGACATAAATTTTTTTCATTTTTTGATATGTTGTAGCTGACCATATTATCTAACTTCATGCCAAAAATGAAGAAAATTTATGGATCCGTTCTCGAGATATAGCCTTCCAAAGTTGGCATGTCATATCTCGGGTTCTACAAGTCCGATCTTGATCAACTCAAGCGCAAATGAAAGGTTTCGAGAAACCCTACAAATGTCTAGAGCATTGCAACTTCGAAAAATGACCGCAAGAGGCGCTAAAATCGAAAACAAAGTTTTCGAAAATTTCGAACTCGAATTTTTCGAAAATGGCGACATAAATTTTTTTCAGTTTTCGATATGTTATAGCTGACTTCGAGACCTTTAAAACAAAAAAAAATTTATGAAAATCTATGGATCCGTTCTCGAGATATAGCCTTCTAAAGATTTCTTAGGGTATGACTTTTCTACTTTTCCCGACTTTGCGCGTATTTAAATTAATTTGCGTTCTAGTTTGCTCTCACAAAATTGGTACACTGAAAGAAACACAGCTCCCGTAAGCTTGGTCAGCTTACCAGTACATTTTTGTCTGTATTCTTCCTTTTGCAAAATGAATGTTAAAATGATGGCTTTTAGCTGTGTTTCTTTCAGACACAGCTTTTGTGTACCGAGCAAAATCGAAAGTCGTCAGATCGGGCTCAAACTTGGGATGAGTACGAATTAGGGTCCCCACATTCCAAAAAACGTATGCGCCAAAAAAAAAATTTTCCGGCCGGCCGGCCGTCCGGCCGTCCGGCCGGAGTACAACGCTAATTTGCGAGAGAACGGTAATAGATAGAGACTTGCGGTAAACGGCAAAGTTTAAATATCGACTGGAAGACGTCCGATTATGAGGTCAAATCCACCCCCCCACCCCCCCGTCCGCCATTTTGAATAACCTCAAAATTTTGTTTTCGCTATATCTCAGCCGCTATTATAGCTAGAAGGCTGAAATTTTGATATGTTGTAGGGGCCATCAAGAGCTTTCCAACGATACCTCATTTTCGAAAATCGGTCAAGCGGTTTAGTCAATATGGCCGCCACAATTTTTCATCGAAAATCGACCATAACTCGAAAACGGCTTGACCGATTTTGATCAACCCGGGCTCAAATGAAAGATCTCAACAAACCCTACAACTCTTTAGAACATCCGAAGTTTCAAAAGGACCGCTAGGGGGCCAAAAATCAAAAACAAAATTTTCGATGAGTTTTCGATGAATATCTCGAAAACAACGACATAAATTTTTTTCATTTTTTGATATGTTGTAGCTGACCATATTATCTAGCTTCATGCCAAAAATGAAGAAAATCTATGGATCCGTTCTCGAGATATAGCCTTCCAAAGTTGGCATGTCATATCTCGGGTTCTACAAGTCCGATCTTGATCAACTCAAGCGCAAATGAAAGGTTTCGAGAAACCCTACAAATGTCTAGAACATTGCAACTTCGAGAAATGACCGCAAGAGGCGCTAAAGTCAAAAACAAAGTTTTCGAAAATTTCGAACTCGAATTTTTCGAAAATGGCGACATAAATTTTTTTCATTTTTCGATATGTTATAGCTGACTTCAAGACCTTTCAAACAAAAAAAAATTTATGAAAATCTATGGATCCGTTCTCGAGATATGGCCTTCTAAAGATTTATTAGCGTATGACTTTTCTACTTTTCCCGACTTTGCGCGTATTTAAATTAATTCGCAATCCAGTTTGCTCTCACAAAATTGGTACACTGAAAGAAACACAGCTCTCGTAAGCTTGGTCAGCTTACCAGTACATTTTTGTTTCGTAATTCAAAGCACTTTTAATGAATAGCCTGAAAAACTCAACTTTAGGGAAGGATGGATCACCATATGATTTAGCTTTCTTCTTATTGCAAAATTGAAGAAAGAATCACAGCTAAAAGGAATGAATTTTTCAGTGGATAAAGACACTTCACCTGAATCTTCCCTAAAAGGGAAAAGTCAGTTCTTCTGGGAAGTTTCAGTAACTCTCAAGCTTCAAACTAAAGCTCTTTTGCTTATTGAGACTTAAAATTACATAATACCAAATAGGCAGAAGAAATTTATTATTTATTTATTTTTAATACAAAGCATTACAAAATGATAAAAAAAATCAACTTTTTTTTTATGATTACCCTTCTAAGTATAATTTTTGGAAATATAATTTTGACAAATTCTTTTTGTTATTTTTCGTTGAGGAAAAATATTTCCTTAAGCTCAGGTTCACAATTTAACCTTTTCATTTCACTTTCGGTCCATTTATCAAATCTTTCAATGAGTTCATCACTCATTTCGTCCCTAAATCCACCGCAATCTCCTCGTCTGACGAATTTATAATTTTGGTCTTTCATTTTAATATTCACGGCCTTCTCGAGTCCTTTCAGGAGACCCTCCAAATTCACCGAAGGATTCTTTGAGAATTTTGAAAAGGACAGATGATCAGCTAGTTGATGAATTTGATCTTCGGTATAGTTTTTTCCAAAGAATTTCATCATACGTCGAATAACAGTTGGGAGGTCCTTCTTCATGTCTTCGTACGTTAAGAAAAGAATATTCTCCTCATTTCTCATGTGCCAGAAATCAAGAATATGTGGATGATAAGGGGAATACATTAGCTTATCATCCAAGAAGGTATCCATGAAATCCTCAAAGCCTCCTTTGTAGTAATGAATATTAACGTGATGATGGTAGAAGGAAACAGCTGCATCCTTTGCATTCCTTGCAACATAGACAATCTTTGGCTTAACTGTCCACAATTCAGTTGGCAAGAGATGAGCTGGAAGATGGGATTTTATAAATCTCGGTGATGGATTGTTCTCCACCTTTGCAATGTTATCCTCATTTGGCCAATCTCGCGATAGCATATGACCAATTCTGCAAAAAATACGTCGCAAAAAATCTTTAAGATTACCTCCAAATCTCCCCCATATTTGGTGAACTTACTCAAGAAAAGGAAATCTCTCAACAAGACTAATTTTTGCTGAACCCTCATAATCGAGATTGTTGCATATCAACCATATCATTTCTTGTGTCCATGTAGTGCCACACTTTGGATACGACACAATCCACACATCGTCTGGTCTCACAGGAAAATCTACAATTCTCTGGGCAGCTTCTTCAAAGTACACAGGCATAAAGCATGGAGCCATGCACCATTTTGCAGCAACAGCAATATCCTTCGGTCTTTCAATTCTCTCAACGAAAATATGATCCTCAACACCCTCAAAGGCTGCTTTTCTTACAATCTCCGATGGTGGAGCTTTCTTACAAATCACCGACATTATCAACGTCCAACAATCACGAATTTCCACTTTACACTGACATAGAGTAAAGGTTTATTGGTATGTTCCGCTAAATATGAATCTGACCTTAACTAATACTAAACATATGAATGAAAAAAAATCTATTGCGCGTAGTTATGCTTGTGAATGTGAGAGATTTTTATGTATTTTCAGTTTACAAACACAAATTATATATTAATATCTCTACAAGCAACGTCTATATAAAATGAGAGAGGGAGAGAGAAATCTAAATTTATTTTCATTTTGTAGAGAATATCAACATACACATATAACGTTGAACTCACATTGATAGGTAAAAAAGATTATGTGCACTGAACGTTGAGAACTTAAGTCAAACATTGTTAATAAATTAAGATTTAAATAATTTATTTAAAGCAGATTTAGTACTTTTTTGTTAGAAATGACTTAAATCTGAATAGATCTAAACTCTAAAACAGCACACTGAAGCCAAATCTAATTATTGTTACATGAATAGTCCTTAAGTTCTAAAACTTTTAGGATTTAAATACATACATACATACATATATATTCATGATATGTTTAGTCAACTCCTTGCATAGCGTGCTAAAAGTTACATTGAAAGCTCATCTAAGGCACAATAATCCATTTAATTTGCATCACTGCACATATTCTCAGTTGCTAATTTTGAATAGCAACACACCTCAATCTCAAATCTATATACAAACTTTCATACCCAGCCCATGGATAGTTTGTCACCCTCGTATCATATTAAAATCACTACCTTCGCGCGCGTTGTGGGGTATTGCAAGCAAAATTAATTTTCACCAGCGCGACGACAAATTGTGCATAAGATACGTTTAAGGTGCATTTGTATGGTGCACCTGTTGTGAATGAGAATTTCTCCGAGGAAAGTAGCTGCAGCAGCAGCTGTTCCCACGTAGTAGAGGAAAAAGGTGAAATAGAGATCTTTAAAGCGTAAATGTAGCTTCCTGCTGTGATACTCAATATTCCCATCGAGACGATCCATTGAGCGATTGAGGTGAACAATTTCCCGTGGAGCAATATCCCGCCAGTAGGTGGTGAGTCCTGCCTCATTGATGTGTCTCAGAACACGGTTGAAGGGTGCCACGTAGGGGGAATGCTTCTGAAATATGTATGAAGCAATTGAATGGAAAATACATTCTTCCATAAGATGTAGCAATGGTTGTGTCCCATCGGCATTGGCCACATAGAGAACTCTTGGATCAACATTGAAGCCATACACGGCAAACCCATTGAGATCCTCAGGTTCCATATGCCTAGCATGTTCAGGACGAAGTTCTGACTCTATAAACTTTTTTTTCAGGAAGTACTCGTCGTATCTAAAATTAAATCGAACTAATTACTTTCAAAACTCTTCTTTAAATATTGATTAATTCCTCATGTTACCCATGATCAACTGTATTGATAAGATCCATAACTCCTTCGGGAATTAATACGGACCATTTGCTGGCATTTAGTTCAGCAACAGTGTCGATGTTCTTATTGAAGCCAGGCCACACAAGAAAAGCCGTAACAATGCTCTGGAGGCGATTAATGAAGAAGAAGGAAAGAAAGAGAGCACTCACAACTAGGATACTCTCAGTTCTTGTACCCATAAACCGCGGTAAGGGACTTAGAGCTGTTATCCGGATAACATTGAAGGCAAGTCCAAGGGGATCTCTTTGGATGCTTACCACAAGAACAGCCCAAACAGCAACCATGGAGGCTAAATAGAGAACAGTAGGTAAGCTTAGAAGTGGCTCAAGGATGGCTTCGACAATAGATCGTTGTGAAGCATGGGGGACAACAACGCAAAGGCTATTCACCTGAAAAAAGGAGAATAAACTATATATATATGTATAGGTATAGTCTCCAAAATAAGCATTTCTTTAATTTTTCTTACACGGAGTGGATAGAGCCACGAAACTTTGGCTTCTTGGTGACTTCTCTCAAAGAGAATCCTTAGATTAAAATTAAAATCCGCTTTATCTGTTAGGACATCATTGACGGTTCTGAAGAAAATGTCCGGACTAAAACCAGGTGCCATAATTCTGTAGGTGCTATTTATCGATGCAACAAGAGTATCCAATAGATGCCCATCGAAGCCAAACACATGATCCCCAATTACCATTGATCGCGGGAAAACTCCATATTGAGATAATCTAAATTCGTATCCATTCAAATTTTTTAATTTATCCTGAAAAACTTCCTCAAGCCTTGCTTTAGCTGGTAGGATGATTATCGGATTGTTCAATGAGAATTTATTGTGCAGCAAAAAAGAAGAATTTGGTAGCAATAGAGCCATCTTGGGCATATTTTCCTCACTAAATATCTCCAATACTCTCGTGTTGTCCTCATAAGATGTTGTGAAGGAAACAACAAGGACATTTGTGCGTGTTACATCCCACAGGAAGGATTCCTTTATGCTATGGACAATTTTCTTCACCCATGATTCTCTATATTTGTCCAGGAGAATAATGATAAATTCCATTTTTCGCGAAGTTTTCCTACCATGTGGCATTCCACTGAAAAGTACTCTAAAGTGGTCACACCAACCCATGGTGAGAAAATCATCAATAAAATCCATACAGAGGGTTGTTGAATTTTTTTGGCAGCAGTTGGCTACCACCACGGTATCACTTTGTTTAATTTTCCACCCCATAAAGGTTTCCTCATGTTCCCTGTGAACCATGAGATTATTTTCAGTCGCACCAATGACCATAATACAGTAACTAAAGCCCAAGAAAATTCCCACAAATTTTAGGAAAATCCCACACAAATGCCACACCATAATTTTCAATAAATTCTTCGCTCATGAAACTCAAGGAATTCAGGTGAAATCCAAAAGAAGACTGCCCCAGACCTTTAGGGTAGTTTGATGAATCCTCAATCCTTTATAACAATTCTTGCTGAATCATTTCCATTGAATTATACAATAAATATCTATATGAAATAAATGTTTGAGAGGTGAAACACCTGGCTATGTTTATTTCCTTTAATTGTTATTCATTAAGCAAGTAGGAAATCTAAAAATTGTCCTTGATTTTCCACGGAAAGACTCGAGTTAACATCAACAATAGTGTGGACAAGAAAATTGTTCACTAAATTGGAATAATTTGAAGCAAATTATGTGGAAATTGATAAGACTGTGTCGAAGAAGATGGGCAGAAGAAAATGAGATAATTTACACATTAAACGTGCTCTATGGGAACTCTATCTTAGAGCAAAACTCTGAGCAAAGCTTTATTATAGTACATATATGATTTTATTTTTACTGCTGTAAGAAAGGCTACAACCACACCCTATTTGATCTTTTTCTTAAACATTTAATGAAAAGAAAAATAAATTTTCTTTCTTTAATGTCAACACAAATTTTTCCTTAAGAGCTTTTATTCTACATATTTTAGGATTAAAAATATATCAGGTAGATTAGGTCATCTGATAGATCAGAGAGATAGAAGAATATTTCGTAGTCTTCTTAAATAAATGTCTAAAAATGTCTAAAAAGTTCTTTTTTAATTTTTGATGAATAATCTTTCCCAATGCCGTATAATGTTGCGGAAAATGCAATAAAATTGTATTATTTAATTTAATTTAAAACACGCTGATGAAAATAGAGGAGCATCCTAAACTTGATTATATTCTTCCTCAATTACCTAAATTACTACACGATGCTGGAATCTTTCAGTGTTTTCCCCTTTACTTCCTTTCGCGCGCAATCTTTGTCGGGAAAACAATAAAATTGACGAGTGGAAATTATTGAGGGAAAATTTTTGGTGAAATAAATGATTTATTGGGTCATAAAATCTTCCTCGAGAGACTCATAAATTTTCAAGCATAGTCCCCATAGCCAAGAATCCTTCTACCGTGGCTTTTCCTGCCATCTTCAAGAAGCGATAAAATGCGTTAGTGGTGTCACAAGTAAAGTGGATTACCTTTTGCTTTAGACTCTTTAGAAGGGTGGTGGGTTATTTAAATAAGGTATGAGCTGTCTACGTAATTAATTTCCTTGTCCGCCCATACTGGTATAATGGGGGACTCCTTCAGTACCGCCCAAATGAGCACCTCGCGTAGAGGATCTCAAGAAGGAGTACGACACTTGACAACACCCAACCCGCAAGGATGATGGGAAGAGTCGTTTTCAGGTGCCCATAAGTCACCATTACTTCGTTGTGCATTGCTTGAAGCTCTTCGGGATCAACAATGCTATGCTCAACCAACAACTTGTGGCGCTCCATCAGAAGCCAATGATTGTACATCCCAGCCTCGAAATACCAACGCAGGAGGTTGTTGATGTGCGACAAATATGGTGAATTCCGGGGAAATGGGAAAATAGCTGGGGAATGGATGAGACATTCATTCATAATGTGATAGATTGGATGCCCATTTGCATCCATATTAGCCACGGAATCCACAAAATTTTGTACTTTGAAGACATCCAACGCAAAGATAATTTCATTTCGAATATTTTGACGTCGAACAATCCATGGGTTGAGTGGAGATTCCTATTGCAGTGAAAAAATCCTATTTGAACAACTTCTTAAAGAATAGGTAATGTAACAGTTTTGTCAAAAATTAAATTTTACCTGTATTTTCAATGTAATCTCCAAAGGTAACTCATTCTCCATTCCTTTTAGAAATGATGCCATTCCCGGTAGAACAAGAATGGGAAGTTTCATCCTTTTCAATTCATCAAGAGAATTTATTTGTGCTGGGTGGTGTGGTTTAACAATTTCTGCAATTAGGAGTGATTGAAGGGTACTAATTATAAAGAAAGACGCCACAAAGGCAGCACCCACGATGAGCCTTTCGGAGAAAAAGGGAAATCGCCGTGGGATAACAGAGAGGAACACAACGCGCAACAGGAGCCACAGAGAATCGCCAAAGGATATTCTAGGGCGTTGCGTGTAGAACCACAAGATGGCTGTGATGAACATAAAGGCGATGTATAGGAGATAGGATCCCTTACCGCAATGATTGATTAGATCAATAAAGTCTGGATTATCAGGTTTATAGGGCACAAGGCAGCACATCCTGTGAAGAGCCACTGGGGTTGTCCAAGTGAGGAACTTCTGTTTCATATATTCCGGATGGAGGAATTGAAAGTTAAAGTTGAAATCAGCTCTCTGCATAACAAGGATTGTCCCAACTGCAGCGAAGGGATTCTCCCTGTTTGTTGGTTTAATTGTAATTAATCTGTATGTGGCATTGAGATATCCCATTGTCTCATCCAAGATGTTACCCACAACACCCCTTAAGCGACCATCAATTATCTGCTCGTGTGGATAAATATCAATTTCAGCTATTGCAAGGCGATGCCCCATCAAATTCCTAGCTTTAGGTGGAAAAATCTCACTCAATGCCAATGATGAGCTATTTAGAATATTAAATTTATCCTCATATGGATTATATGTTTGCAGGTGCATCCCATTGCTTGTGGGCAGCATAAAAGCAACATGAATTAAACGAATGCTGCTGAGATACTTGAGCAATTCTCTTGAATTATTAAAATTCTCATTCGATGTTTCATTGCTTGTATGATGACTTGCAATGAAAATTCTTACTTCCGGATTCCAAAATGGAATGTAAGGAATCCTTCTCATATTAAAACGTAATTTATCCTGCTAAAAAAAATAAAAGTAAAAACAATATTCTTCAATAATTTCCTTGAAATTTAAGAAAAACTGTAGATACTCACATCATTAGGATCGATGAAAATCAGGAAATATTTAAATTTAAAATTTTTCCATTTATCTTGGGTGAACATGCCGTTGACATCGGTAAAAATTCTTCCTCTAACCACATAACCATCCACCAAATCACGAATAATATCACGAGCCCTTTCAACTTGGTTGCACATGTTGAAAATAGCGATATCATCGGTAATGTGCATCCTGTTGATGAATTTGCCAATTTCACCAGCAAGCGGATGCTCAGGAATTACACCATCAACGATAGCGCCTTCCAATCCATATGATGCAACTCCCGGGAAAAGCCACAAAATTCCAAACATGGCAAACACTACTTTTATTCCCCAGAATACAGACAAACCACCAAATATTGCAGCAACATAAACCATTCTAATGCGGTGATGATTTTGAGACTTTTAAAGCGAAGTGTGGACTCAATGGTACATATTAACATTTAAAAATCAGAAATAAGCTCTTTTATACAGGATTTGTTGGTAGATCAAAATGTTAATTACTGATGAAGAAATTGATTAAATTCACAGTACAGTGTTGAAAATGTTAGAGCACAGACGGGAAATTAGATCTTACCTTGTCTTTGAATTAATTTAATTTTTAAATGAGTTTAGTCACTGATACTTGGATAAATACATTATTCGCAGAACAAAATAAAGAAGCTTAATTAGAAAGTATAAGAAATTGCTAAATATAAAATAAAAACACAGATTCAAATGCTTCATGCATTGGAAGAGACTTAAAAAAATAAAAGTGACGTCATTCTTTACATTTTTAACACTTGTTGGAAGATCGAGGTTTCTAACCTCAAAAGTTTGACCTTAATTTTCTCTAAAAAGAAAAGATTTTTCCAAGTTTTCTTTCGACGATCTTGAAGTAATGAAACTTCCCTATACACAGATGTAGAATTTATCAGGGAATATAAAAAGGATTTTAATTCTGAGGGCTATTGAAAATAGTCGAATGGCCACCTTGGCAAGCAAGATTCTCCAAGGGTTAAACAAATTGATGAAAATGAAAAGTGTTATTGGCGATTTTACCTCAACTCACCTTAATTATTATTTAAGTGGAATAAGTAGATTCAGTATGATTTTATCGCCATGTATTAGCCCAGTATCCCCTATAAATTCAACGATTTCTACATTGGATACAACATCAGCACAACGTATTAATATTTCCTCCATATGATGCATTTCTCATGGGACTTTCTCTGCAGCAAATTGCCCTCCAATTTGGCATTAATTGCTTGCCAATTACGGTGTTACAAATTAAAACGAAATTGCACATTTGATATGACTCTTGTCCACTTTATTTCCACTTTAAGCAATTTCACGATTCACAGGAGATTGAGCAGTCTGATATACATACATATATATAAAAATGAATATTCCAATATAAACACACACACTCACGCACCACAATACTACTAGTCGTGCGTGAGCTTCAGACGTACGGCAACACGACGGCATCGCCACATAAGTTGACTCTCAACGAGACTGAAGCACATGGCCACGAGTACTAGGCCTAGCATAATGTAGGCACAGCACGCGGCCAGTTGAAGATCGGGTCCATGTAGTGTGTGCCGGGGCACAAGATCACCAAACCCAATCGTTGAGAGGGTTACAAAGCAGAAGTATGCCCCATCGACGAGGCTCCAATTTTCCCATAGGGAAAAGACAATCGTACCGAGGGCGATGTAGCTGGCCAGGATTGTGAGTACAAGCAGGAGGGGCACTTGCGGTGACGGGGGCACCACATCGGATTCATTGAGAGGCGTCTGGGGTGTTGCAAGGCCACTACCGTCTCCTGCTAAGCGACTACCAGTTGCTCTTGAGCAACTAATGAGAGGTACACGCGATGGCGTATCATGAGCACAGCTGAAATTAAGGAAAAAAATAAAGAAAACTCTAAAAACTCTTTTGGAAAAATCTCTTAAAACTTTTCCTATATATGGCCTAAGAAAAAATAGAGAATCTACAACAGTCCTAACTTTTATTTATTTTATAGACATTTCAATAAGTCTTCAACTTTAGCATTCTCTTAATTTTTTCCGTTAGGGTGAAATATGTATCATAAATCATCGGGGGAAAACTCTGGGGAAATTTTCCTCTACCCTGTGTGAAAACAAACTTTCCATTTGAGAAATTAGTATAGCAAAAAAAAATGAGTATTCCCTCCCTCCGCAAAAGTGAGATTTTGATAATAAATTTCTCACTGCCCAAAATGTCCGTAATCATAAAAATTCACGAGAGTAATTTATGGTGAATTACTTTGACCTTCTTTTGGAGGATGTTAATCGATAATTAACGCTTCTTCTTGTACGATATAAGACGAAATGATGCTGGAGAAGGAATGGGAATTCCCGGATAAAGAAGCTAAATGCGGTTAGAGCTAAAGGGAGGTTTGAGGGTTGGTGGAATAAATTCCATCACATAGCAAAGATTTTTGGTGGAAGAGACATAAAATCTCTCTTTGAGCAATTTGCACGCGGGAAATTAAGACTTAAACACACACTAAATTACCACTCGGTGGTCCATTAATTTCAACCCAAAACGCGAGAGTATTTTCGCCTGTGGGTGTATTAATCAAAAATCCCCACCATACGCGAAGGGTTGTGCGGTACGGCAAGAAATCCAGCGGGAGTCACTCCACATTGCTGGCGTTCATAACACTTCCTGGCACCTGTCACTTCACAGAAATTAATGCTTCCCCGCATCCACCAATCAACCCCTTTTTCCCGCGGACTTGGCATCATGGGAGACACCATCTCATACACCTTTCTTGTAGGTACGTCTATGTTCTACCCCTTCCATGAATGATGAGCTGTTTCAAAAATAAGAAGAAAAAAACGAATGTATTTTGCTCGTTTGAATTTTTGCTGCCGCAAGACAACGTCGACACGTGCAAAAATTCTTGAGAAAGTTCCTTAAGAATGAAAGGAAGGGCGGCTTTGAAGGTGTAAAGAAAAGGTGGAATTTTTGGGAGAATGATTGTGGTTTTTCCACCCACACCGAGAGAGCAAGAAACCACGCAGAAGTGAGGAAGAAAAAACACAAAAGGAAGACAATACCAAGGAAACAGCACACTAAAACAAATGACAGGTGATTACGGTTTGCGAGAAAATACCCCCACATATGCTGGTGGTAAGAGCCAAGAATTTTCACCTTCTTCCGCTTCCTTTCTTATTTTCCAATCATCATCTCGCACCCATTCAGGCTCACCTCAGGCATTTTTCCATTGCCCAAGAAAAAAATCTCAGTTGAGCCATCTTAAGTGGTTATCCTTTTAGATTTTACATTACGAATTTCGGTGCATTTGAATGTTCTTTGACTTTTTTTTAGCATTTACAAATAATTTTAAGAATAATAACTGATATTGGGTTGTATTCAGCGATCAAGAAATCATTAAAATTTCATACCAAATTCTTGAAATTACAAGGATTTCTTGGTGGTTGAATACGACTCATTGATGTGTTGTAGTAAATTTGTCAAGATATTAATCAACATATTAAAAACTGTGAGTTTATTTATTCCAAAAGACATTAAAACTATGTAATTATAATAAGTGTTGTCAACCTCTACTTCTCATCAATCCTTTTCCGTAGTTCTTCAACATTTAATGCAAAAAGTAAATATAAGAAAAATAAAAGAAAATCTGAAGGTTATTTTATTAATTTTTGATCAATTATCTTTTTGATTTTTTTTTTATAAAAATAAATAACTTTTACCTGACTTTGATTTTATTCTATCTTTAAGGATAAAATTTATTCAACGAGACGATGTACGAGCTATTGTAAACATAACAATACGCTTTCAAGTACAACCGTCTCAAGAGCTTTATTCCTTTTTTATCAGACAAATAAAATAAGTTTCTGGGACATTAAAATGTTTGATTTTTGCACAATGCATACTCCAAACCTGAAGCTCAAACCTTAAAAGTTAGAAGTAGGAATAAAAATTTAAAAATATCATATTTTGAAGCTATTTTAAACTTTTTCCAATTCCTGGAATTTGAAACTTTCATCGTTGTACTGATGTTTTAAAAGATCTCTTTAACATTTATCTAATATTGTAAACAAGTATACTTAATGAATTTAGCCTTAATCTTATTGTACTGAGAACGAGTAACAAAAAAAAGAATGTTTATCGTCTGAGAAGAAGGAGAAGAATGAAAGTCCAACCAAAGGTAATTTATATTCTTCATGACGAAAACACATCGTGTGACAAGAAAATCTTTTTAATCTCTTTGTCAACCATAAGCACGTTAGATATGGGGATAAAAATTCGACAAAAACATTTTTATTGCTCACAAACGGCGTCTCTTTCATTCAACTTCTTTTGGAGAAAAATTCCTTGTAAGGGAGGTTTTTTGTTCTTCATGAGTGATGGTGTTGGATTAAAAATTAAAATTAGTTGGGTGTGGTATGTTAAGTTAATTTAGTCAATCTGGGATTAACATGTGTGTATATCTGTGTGGAATCTAATTGTGATAATTATCTTGTTAACTTCTTGTGAAAAAGAAAGCTTCTATATATATGTGGGGTGTGTCACTGCGTGAGTGAATTCCCCCCATGTCACTCTATGCTAAAGCATATGTCTGATGACACCTACAGTGTTAGCGAAACTCCCATACCTTCTCCCCTCAGAAGCCACCCCCCAATTCGAAATATGTTTTAGGGGTGTCACGGCAATTTGCCTTCTTCGTGTACAACACGATATGCCAACATTAGATGTTTGTGTTGTGCCACAATCCCAGAGTCTGCAAGATATCTCACACAGTCTCTCTCTCTCGCAGCATTTCCCGATAAGGGGATGTGTGATCCTCCTTTTGGGGCCTTAGGGTTGATTTAGGGGCACCACCCCGAGAGCACTTTGGGCAATTGTGCGAGATGGTGCGTGATTTTCTTCTCGATTATCGACTCACCGAGTAGAAATGCAACCCCCACTCCCGCAGAGAGGGATGAATTTCCTCATTGAAGGGATGATAGGTGGGGGTGGGTCGAGATAGAAAATTGACTCTAAACCCTTTCGATGTTATTCCATCGTCGGCACAATTGACTCTCCCCAAACCGCCTCCGTTTCGACCCTCTTTTCGATGAAAAATCCTCACGAAAAGAAAAGCCGCCCCCAGCTCCCCTAAGCACCGTTATCCGCAAATCAGAGAAATTGATGGGAAAACATGAAGACGGGACATGGGTGGAAAAAAAAGTGAAAAGAATCACTGGAATTTTCACCCAGAAGTCAACTCAACCACCCCCGCAAACATAAAAGAAAATGACTCAGAGCTTGATGCGGGGGTGTGAGGGAGGAAAATGAGAAATTTTCACAAACTAACACATATTGTCTATTCAGTTTGTATACAACACCCATGGGAGGTATTTCATTTCTTTTATCGCACAACGAGGTGAGGTTTTTTTGCAAGAGTAAAAAAAAACTGAAAGATGAGATATCTCACATGTGACATATGTCACAACATTGCATAAGCTAGGAGTAAATTATCTCCTGTTTTTCTTGAGAGCTTCGGTCTCACTACGGTAAGCTTCTGCAAAAGCTTTCAACTAAGAAAAAAAATTAAACATGAAGTGTTAAATTGATGTTTTGCTTTCAAAGATTAAATTCTGTGTAAAGAATTAATTAAAACGTAAAAGGCTGGAGAATCTATATAGTCTGGACAGTTAAGAAGAAGTGGTCAGTCATGCTTTGTTTTATGCGAAAACACATGAAAACACTCAATTTACTAAACTCGTAAAAATAGCTCATTAAGCTAGATAAATAAACCTAATTAATTTTTAATCAATAAAAAGTCTTTAAAAAAAATTAGGGGAAGGTGTGGTTGAATGAGTACCATTTCACAAATTGACCATACAATCTATTGAAAGTTAGAAAGAATAGTCAGATATTAGTTATCATAACATCGGATGTACCCTTTATGTTCAATATTTTTAATGGGTGAGAAAAGTAGATCCTATGTGACGCTATAAGTTATGTACCTAACTGTATTTTAGGGGATGTCTTTAGTAAACAAATTGTAATTATCTTTAGAAAGTTTACAGAATTAATTTACTTTTTACGATTTGACATAATTTATTTTATACAAATTAACCAACTTTTCCCCCATTTCCCCTATTTAATGAATAGTATATAAAAGACGAAAAATTTGTCCATTCTGTATAGTCGGTATTTTCGGTATTTTTAAGTAACACAGTGCGGAGTTAAACCTAATAATCATTTGAAAATGATTGGATTCCTAGAAACTCTTTTAGAAGATTTGGTTGAATTTATCTTTTCCACAAGTGGCCTAGTGATTGTTTGCTGTTCTTTAATTTACTTTATCTACAAATGGATCGTATCAAATCACGACGTTTTTGCTAAACGTGGCATTAAATTCATTCCACCTCGTCCTATTTTTGGAAACTTTTCTGACTTCTTTTTAGGAAGAAAAAATTTATATGCAATGGTGAAGGATCTCTACAACTATATGCCAGAAGAAAAGTAAGTCTACCTTGTTCAAATTAACCTTGCGATAGTATAGTCCATCCCAGCAAGCTCATTATCAATGGACAGTGCAGCTTCTTTTTTTTTAAACAGACGGAAGGTGAGGCCTTGGTGCAAGGTTGATTTGAATAAATTCTTGTAGAAAATGTTTAAAATCCGTGATATTAATAATTTAAATTTTCTTGTAAAATCAGAATATATGGCATGTTCGAATTGGGTAATGCTAAATACATGATCAAAGATCCAGGCTTACTGAAACAAATACTTGTAAAGGATTTTGATCATTTCTTTGACCGTGGTGTGAATATCGAAGAAGATCAAGATCCATTAATTAGTCTCAACATAGCACTAATAAATGGGAAGAAATGGCGAGATATTCGTTCAACTATAAGTCCAGCTTTTACAGTGAGTAAAATGAAAACTATGTTCCAATTGGTTTGTGAATGCTGCTCCGACACAATTGACTTCCTAGCTAGTGAAATTAAGGACGGTAAACCACTTCTAACCAATATGAAAGATTTATTTGGACGATTTGGAACTGATATCATTGCATCGTGTGCCTTTGGGCTAAAAGTCAACTCCTTTCGGGACAGAGAGAATGAATGCTACCGTCACGGGCAGGAATTGGTGGATCTTAATGGAATTCATGGATTAAAATTTTTATTCTTATTGGAATGTCCGAAGATATTTAAAGTTAGAACCAATATTTTTTTTTACAATATCTATCATTAAAAAAAAGTAATGAATAAATTATTAATTTTTAGTTCTTACGCTTATCGTTGTTTTCAAAGAAATTCAGTGATTTCTTTAAAAACACTGTTTGGGGTATAATGAAGCAAAGGGAAAAGGACAACATTTATCGGCCAGATATAATAAACATCATGATGGAGGCACGAAAGGGGAAACTCCGCTACGATGATAGTCAACAGGAAAAAGAAGGATATGCTACAGTTAAGGAAATTCGTATTGGAGAAGGAATGCATCACAGAAGTAAAATTAATTTCCTATTGCAAAAATGTCTTAATATGGCTAAATTTGCTTAATTTATTCTTTTTAAGAAATAACAGATGACGAAATATTGGCACAGTGCTTAACATTCTTTATGGCTGGTTTTTCAACAACAAACATATGTATGTGTTTTACAGCGCATGAACTTGCAATTAATCAAGATATTCAAAAAACTTTACTAGCCGAAGTTGATGCTACAACCCAAGCTCTTGGTGGAAAACCTCTAACCTATGAAGCAGTTCAGAATATGCAATACCTTGATATGGTTGTTTCAGGTTTGTTAAAGCTTAAAAGGGATAAAATACGTAAACGAGTAAACTCCTTTTCTATATAGTAATTGTCTAAAATTTTCTACTCAACAGAAAGTTTAAGATTGTGGCCACCAATTCCAACATCAAATCGAGAATGTACAAAACCATACAGAATTGAGGTTGATGGTACCTCATACAGCATTGCAGTGGGAGAATTAATCTACATACCAATTGTAGCTATACATCATGATCCAAAATATTTCCCAAATCCATTTTCTTTTGATCCTGAACGCTTCAACGAACAGAATAAACGCAACATTATTCCATACTCGTATCTACCCTTTGGTGCTGGTCCTAGGAATTGCATAGGTAAGACTATCTAATCCTAGTTTTCCTATTAACTTAAAAAAAAATAAAATTAAAATTAAAATTTTTATTTGATTTTCAGGTTCGAGATTTGCTTTGATGGAAATAAAAGCTATACTCTACTACTTACTCACAAAATTTACATTTGAAGCGTCGGAAAAGACTCAAATACCCATAAAAATGGCAAAATTGCAATTTTTCGTTAACGTAGAAAAGGGATTCTGGATAAATTTAAAGCCGAGAAATTAGTTTGTTTAGCAAGATTTGTCTGGCTTAATGAAATTAAACGGTATGTTTTATATTAATAAACAAAAACCAATATTTACAATGAAAAAATATGTCATCAAATTCTTTTAATGTCCTAATTTCTTTTTCTACAAATTACAAAGATATGAGTTATTTTTGTTTTCCTTCCAATTTATGGGAAAAAATTTATGATATATTAAAAGTAAAACAAAAAATATAATTAAATTGTTTAAAGCGGCATAAGTTAGTTATACAAAACTTAACTAATTAACCATAAAGCGTAGTTTAAGAATGAAAATGTAATTTCCTCATGTTTATTTTTTTTTTAAACAAAATCCCCACAGGAAAAACCACAAACCCACAATAAAGTTGCATTCCTCATTTTTGAGAAGGGGAAGAAAGGTAAATGTTGTGCAACATTATTCACATTTTAATTTAGTCTGTGTTGTACATTCTCATGAATTTTTCTTCGTGAACTGTTAAATTCCATGTTGGTAGTGTGCAAAGCTAAGTTTTCGCGCCAAAAAAAAAGATTTTTTGGTCACTTTATCCGTGGGGGAATAAATTTTAAATAAATTTTCCCTACAACTTACCCACTCTTTGTCTCCTCATCGTCATCCTCGTCTACAGTTTCCATTCGTCCACTGGGGTGTTTCTGTGGGCTATCATCGTTCCCAGGGGGTGAGTAGTTAATGTCGCACTCCGCCAGCAGCATATTTATCTCTTGTGGCAGTGGTTTCGGCACAAACTTACTCCTTCCGAGTCCTGCAAAAAGGGGAAGCACAAATACAAGTACTCCTTTAACACTCTTACACATACTCAATACACATGTGGGGCAAAAATTCCGCATTTTATTGCCACTGTGATATGAATAAATAAATGAAATGGAAGACACATTCATTTTCATGATATTCTTCATGTTTTACTTTTGAATTTGCGACAGGAGCTTCTGATGAAGTATTTTGCAAGCTTTATACTATATGTGAATTTTACCACAATATTTATGACCCCCCATCCACATACAGGGTGGTGATATAATAGCCAAGGGTTTGAGATGGAGGTTGTAGACAAAAAGCCTCCCCCGTACATTTTGGGAAGTGCAGGAAAAAGAGTCCCAACGATTGCACACACAACTTAAATCTTCCACCCCCCCATTGGGGGTGCTGATGAGACAATGTGTTTTATGCTACAGCTTGGAAAAGTTATGTGGGGAATTTTACCTAAATTACACTCACAGATACTTCATGAAACTCATTGTTGGGGTACTTTCCAAGAAATTATCGGCGGGAATTTGTCAGGAACATTTTCCATCATTTGTACCATTTGTACACAGAGATTTTTCATATAAATGCTACATCATTATGTAAGAATATTTTTGCAATATTTTCTAAAAACACTTTATGTTTTAAATTAGAAAGTTTGTAGTGTAAAATATGCTTTAAAAATACTAATAAAGTATTTTAGCTTTGATTCCTCTCTACATATTTAATTAAGGTCTTTATGATTGAATGTAAGCTTTTGCACATTTTCCTTTCAATAAACGAAGAGAATTCATTTTGTCAAGGAGCTAAATTTAGCTTTGAACTTTGTCCAATTTGAAAATGCATTACAATCCATATGGATTGATTTGATTGATTGTGTTGGCAAAACACAAAATCCATGGAGCAGAACAAAGGGAACAAAGTCCATATGCTTTTGACAATTAATCTACTATATAAATACAAATATGTAGTTGAAATTGAAGGATTTGATTTAACATCAGGAGAAAGGATAATTTCGATGTTTCTGATGCTTCTCAGATAATAATCAAAGAGATTTGTATGAGAATATGTAGGTAATGTACCAATTAAAGTAATAATTACTGTAATGGAGGTGTAATTCATATTGAAATACACTGCTTTCGATATTTGATATTATGCAAATTAGATGGTTTCTAATGGCAGGATGCGGAAAATTAAATAGAATCAACATTTACACTGAACCAGCTTATTTGGTCTTAATGGTGACCACATAATTACAAATTAATCACTTCTCTCTCTCTCTCTCTCTCTCTCTCTTTAAATACTCCCTGCATAAGCGATTTTCACTCTAATTATCACAAAATTAATTTAAAATTATATTTGTACTATTCCATACTATTTAAATTATATTACATATCCCATTGTCATATTAAATTTCAAATGAATATTATTTTCTGATTTAATATTAAACGTGAAAATTATTTCTTTTTGAATGATAATGGAAACATTCATGCGGAAGTAGGGAGCTTATGCAAAAATTTTCTACATATATCGGATCATAAAACATATATAATTTCAATTAATAAACAATGGAACATTTAAAATGTTTTATGTTGATATTATTTTAGCATTAATAGGAAAAAAAATTGCTAATGAATTTGAAAAAAAAACTCACCGTGAACTGTTGCCGTATGGAGTGTTGGACTAGCATTTGGTGTCCCAAAGTGAGTCGTTTGATGAATCTGCATCATCCCGTGGTACTTGACAGGCATCTGATGGCTGCCACCAAAATGTGTCTGGCACTGAAGGGTATTTGCTGGGAAGAAAACCACTGAATTTCCCCCAATTGGACCACTCGATGGTGGATACGGTGACGTCTGATGGGGTCCCTGGAAGCTCTTCATTGGTGACGAATGTGGAGTGCTGTTGAGTGTCTTTGTAGGTGAATTTCTTATGAGATGGCACGATTCTGCGGAAGTTAAATTTACTTTATAAAAAGGAATTTGAGCATAAAGTTTCATCCGCATTGCAAGAGCCTTACCTTCGTATTTGGAATTATCTTTGTGCCTCTGGAGGGCGTCGTAGCGATGTGAATTTGAATCCACCTGATGCGAGAGTGAATTAAGGGTAAAAATTAATTATTATACATATGTGAGGGTTTGGGGAAGAAGTAGAAGGAGATGAGAAAGGAGTGTGGCTCATGTCAATTTCCCGCACTCGCAGCATAAAGCTTCAAGAGAAAATTCATGCTCTCTTGAGCACGGAAAACTCTCTGTGTGCCTTTCACAGTGCCATCCCCACCACACATCACCATCTTCATTATTCATTAATTATGCAAATATCACAAATGTCTGTTATTTAAGTGACGAATAAATAATTTATAGGCTGGCGGTAGAAATCCACCCACAATTGAATACATTATCCTTTCTCAGCTTTGCCATCATCCCCGGAACTTTAGCTTTAGCGGCAAAGAATCCTCCGGCACATCCATTGCTCCAACCCCTCGCATACAAACACCCTTCCAAGCCCCAAGTTGATCCATACAACACCCAACATCACTGAGGTTTGACTCTTGTCGAATTTTGTGGTGAGAGAATTGATTTTGATTTCTCCGGGAAGATCAATTCAAATACATTCATTTATTCGCATTGGTGTGGTTCAGTTGGAGACATACGCCTCCCCTATGCTACCAAAAAGCTTCTCAGCTATACAATAAAAGCCTTTTGGAATGAATCTTGATCAGAGAGATTTGCAAGAAAGACGGCAGAATATATGGAGCGGGTAATTCGAAAAATTGAGGACTCATTGTCAAGAAGATTTTATTGACTTTCATTATTTTCTCCTTTATTCCTTTTTTTTATTCTCCTTAATTCTTCTCAACATGATCAAATTTCAAATACAAATACTCGTGGAAGGGGATTTATTAAATATTTCACAAATATATGAACAAGAAGCTTAGCAAGCACGTGTAGCGTCTTCCACACATTCCATGTTGTTTGAAATTTAATAAATTAAAAAGAAAACATGTGAGAGAAAGGATTTATTCGATAGGTACATTATGTATAATATATCGTAAAATTAGATTATTAAAGCATCGTCGTTAGATTCTTTATACTTTATAGAATCCTTTCCAAAAAAAAGTAATTGTGCTCTTTCCTTTAATTTTTCTAAGTTTTTTTTATTTTATAAAATAAACTGACAACGATATCCTCCCGGAAGTTGATGGAATTGATTTCCCAACGAGGTCACTCACAATGGAGTATGGGATTTTTTTTTTGCTATGCACAACAACAAAAAAGTTAAAAGGTCTTCCCTTTTCGTTGAGGATGCCGCATATAATTGGATTATATTAGGGTATCTGAATATCTAGGCTCAGCATGGGGGAAGGACATTAACTGGACAGCAAATGTGTTGCAATATTTGATGCCGCAGCTGAGGATGGAATTCTAATGAATTCCATCCCACAGCACTCCAAATTGAACATTGGATGTGCTCCAGTGAATGGAAGAGAGTTGGCAATTTTAATCACACTCAATCTCAATTTCTGTGGTTTCGATTCACACACCGCTCCGCCATGTGACCCTCATAATCTGTGTACCGGAAGAGGAGTCAACATTTATAATTACAATGTTATTTGACTTTATACCTTAGCGATGGGAGGTGTGCTGAAAGGCGGATGCTGGGATATGGTTCTATGAGGTTAGCCTATGACCCTAAAAAGGGTTGATTTTTTAAGGTTTTGCACATTCCACAGTCGTAGCCACACAATTCCAATTAAACATGCGGTCATTTCAGACTGTGGGGGCTGTGGGTTTTTGTGCATATAACCACAAAGCGGGGCTTTGATTTGGGATCAAATGGTGTGTCCTTTCTTCAAATCAGCCCCTCCCTCCATTCAAAGCCCTCAATAAATTTTCATTGGAGCAGAAAGAACCCCCCAGCAGGACATCTCTTAGCATAACGAAGTGATTTCATCGGTCTGCTGAAATGACTAAACTCACCTGATCCATTGGATGGTCACCCGCAATCTTCTCTCGGCACTTCTGACGATCCCCATGACTTCGTGTTGGGCACACCTTCATGTAAGCATACTGCAAAGCTTCAGCTAGGCGCCCACCTAAGCTCGAGAGACAAAGTAACATCAGTGGCACCCCCACGAGGGCGTACAGCATTGTAACGATTTTTCCCTCCGACGTACGTGGTGTTAAATTCCCATGTCCTGCAATTAAGGTAACAAATTTCAATATTAGGTTCGTTCAGTTCGTTTAACCTTAGTTTATTTTAAATTTATAGCTAATTGTTTGATTTATTTGATTTTTATGAAATTTCTCCTATTTTTAAGAAAAGATTATCAAATAGAAGAGGAAGAAAGGATACTCCAATTTGGACCTCTAAAAGGTTTTCCAAAAAGAAGAAAAAATAAAAATCAATTATTGATAATTTTTAAGTCAATTTAATACTTTTATTATTCCCATAATTTTCTACATCTAAAAAACTTTACATATAAGAGATCCAAACTAGGCCAGTTTTCCCTTAACTTTAAATCAGGTTCAATACACATGCTAGAACTTGTGAGAAGCTTAATATCAATTTCAGTGTTTGCAAATTTAATTTATCGTTATGCAAGAAGAGAACAAAATGTTTCAAATTCTCATTATGGCTCTCTACATTGTCATCTTATTTACGGAAAATAAATCTATCTACAATATCAACACAACATTGTATAACTTGATTAGGTAATGTAAAAGCTTGGGTAATGCCCATCCCTAACTTTAAACCCATATCAGTTATGAAAAACTATTCAAAATAGCATTCATAATATATATTAGGAACTGCGCTACATACATTCATGATAAACAAATGAGTTATCTACTTTACTTTAAACCAACTATATAGTCAAGCGTTTGGGTAATCTCAACTTTTACAACAATTGACGCTATATAGTTGCATGTAACAAGTAGTACGGAAGAAGATGTCAAGAGTGTTACACCCCCATTCAAAATTAAACTCCTCCAAGCAATAATCCTGTCTTGGGGATGGTGATTTTCATCCCTTGTAATGTCTTGCTAATTCCCCAAAGTTCCTCAATGAAGTGTTCTCTCTGACAAATTCGCACCAATGGATTCATACATCCCACCTTACATGGAGTAACTCTCCTTTGTATCCACCTTCCCCCCCCTCCCCTTATACCCCATATGATGAGAAGATGAAGGTGCTCTATACGTGCCCCAGGAGTAAGGGGTGACTCCTGACTGTCAGGCATTTTGAAATATCCACCCATTCACCCCCTGTATCATATATTATGAAGTTAATTCTGGTGCGGGGTGTGAAAATGGTGGATGAAAGCAATGTGAGAATTTTGTAGCCCAATTACATTTTAATTAGATTAATCAACACCGAATTGCCTCTTCACCTTTTCCGTGTCTTCGAGAGAGTCGCCAAAGAGTGAATGTGTGTTATATATATTCCGTGGAAACGTGATAAAGCCCCACATGTGCCCTAATGCCTTTCACCTCGGCTTATACGAGGGGTAATAAACACAATGAGGATTTCATGCTCTCCCTCACACACACACACCCTGTCGCATCGTACCACCCCCGGGGGGCTCAATTCCTTCGACACCAGACCATCCCTCTCTGGACCCCCAACTGAGAGGCATAAACTCACAGTGCGGAAGATGTGTCACAATTTAATCCCTGGAATACTCCACAACGGATTCACTTTGTGCGTTTTCAATTGCGTCTGTGCTTTCCTACTCCATTCCACAAACATTCAAATAAGCATCAAACCAATATTTATTTAAGTATTACGGAAACCACCCCAACCCCCCACGCAATGGGAAAATGTCTCTATATAAATTCATTAAATAATCCACCCTCTGATACTTTATCGCACACAGATAGAGATTCTTCTCAGAAGAATTTGATGGAGAATTTCGCACACAAAAAAAAAATGAAATCAAACAGAAATGAATGAAGATGGGGGGCAAAAAACGCACAAAAATCAATTTCCTCCCCGGGATCAATTACCATCAGAATTCTCGCACTGTGGGGGGGGGTGCTTAAGATTAGGGGGATTTCTTACTGGAAATTTTGTGTCAACACCATAGCAGTGATTTTTCCCATTAGCAAGAATATAAATTGAATATTTTCCTAATATTGAAAAGAAAGATATCTACATATGTACCAAAAGCCTTTCACCTCGGCTTATACGAGGGGTACGTACATATGTACGTACGTACATACATATTTAAACGCTATAATAAACGTAAAAGTTTTTAAAAGAAATGATATTAGAAGTGTCAAACGAAAGAAAATGAATATCAAACGTTGGATAAAAGTCAAACGTTAAAAAAGAATTGTCAAACCTTTCAAAAGATATGTCAAATGTTAGAATTGTACAAATTGTCAAAAAATTCAAATTCAAATGCCACAACCGTTAATAAAGTAATCTCAATCTTCATATAATCTAATCCACTAGACATTTTTTTAAATTGGATTGTTTCATCTTTTTTATTAAAAAAAAAAAAGTAAAGTTTACTATCCAAAAACATCCCTCTTGAATGGATTTTTGACTACACTTATAAGAACACTCATAAATATTATATTTTATACGGAAAAATTAAGCTTTTGTTGAATTGTTAAAACTCACCAATAGTTGTGATAACGGTCACAGAATAGATGAGAGCTTCAGTGAAGGACCATCTAGGCGCACTGAAGCGATGATCTGTCCCAAGAGCCTCCACCAGTCCACCCTTTGTGGCAGCCACGATGGATCCCTCAAAACGACGCAATTGTTCATGCACCAGGAGCGTCCAATTGCGTTCGTAGAGCACATTGAGGCGCTCTGAAAAGCAGAGAATAAACCACACTATGATAGTCCATTGGAAAATCTCCACAATCCTTCTTTTATCACATTTCCTCTCGCGGTGATGCATTGTTTTCAGAATTCTCATGCAAATTTTCGCACGCAAAGATTATTACATGAATTCATTGAATAATATCCTACTCTTGCACCCCACAAGAGAGGGCTAGTGTTACTTCCGTAGAAACGATGGGGTGCTCTAACACTGGACGCGTTTGGTGTGATGGACAAGAATGATGTGGAAGTGACACTGATTGGATGGAAATATGAAAGGCGTCGGTTACAAAAAATAAACATGTTTTGATACCCATCGAGCTCATAAAGCTACATAGCTACATTTTTTTTTCATTCAAGTTAAGGGCCTCGAAGCATTCTTTTATGTTTCAATAATAGAGACTCAACTAGATTGGGTAATATCTTGGTTGATATCTTGAAATGACTTTAAATGATTTTTTTCTCTTAAATAGTATCCAATTCTTATGACAAGAAATTATTCTTAAAAAAGAATTTTTTTTATATATATTTTTTGAATCAAAATAAATTAAACTAATTTTCTGACTGTCTGCCTAATGTAATCTCGGGCAAAAGAAAATATTTATGAGCTTTACAAATAAATTATGAATGGTAAGTAAATGTTAGAAATTGCTGAACAAAATATTTAAAAATAAATCAATTTCACATACAATTAAGCTTTCAACTCTGTTAATCTCTTAATTTATTGTTTAAAAAACCTCTGCGGGGCAATTTGAATATCCACCACACCAATAGAAATGTTTCCTGAAGATTGATGATGAAAGTTTTTGTGTTAATTGAAGAGGAAATTTTCCAAATAAACTTGCTTATACAATTTTTAATTATTCTCCATCCCGAGGTTTTTCCACGCCATTTCCTGGGTCACACAGAAAATTTATCGTTAGCCTGTGAGCAATACCTTCATCAGTAGGTATAGTTTCGAACAGGAAAAGAGGAAGAAAGAGTAAAAGTGGGGTGAAAATGCTCAGAGACACCAAGAATCTTATCTGGTAGAGCACAGCATCCTCACACAAGGGTGGGTGGGTAAAAGTGGTTTTCTTCTCATGAGAATTTCCCATTGAAATTCGTGCGTGTTGTGTAACCCATTGGACCCTCAGGTAGCACATTTCTTCCTCAATTTAAATTTAATATCCCACACCTTATAATATTCCAACGTAAGAGGGATGGTGTTGGCAACAAAGAGGTGAGAATCACAACAGAAAAGGTGAGAATATACTGCATTAGATGTGAGTTAGATGAATAGATGGAAGAGACTTTTATAAACTTACCAAGAAAAAAGGGTTTTATATTGAAACACTCAATAAAATCGATTACTAAATGAAAATACCTTTCATATTTTGTTGTATTTTATGAATTTTATGACTAATTGACCGCAAAAGTGCATTTTATTATAATTTTAAATTAAAAGTCTATACGAGCCGTCGATAAATTTCCAATAAAAATTTAAAACTAAGGAAATTAATAATAACCTTTTTTTAATTAGTGGATTAAAGTACAATAAAACTCATTTCCTTATGTTTTAATAAATTCCTGATAACTATGAAAATTTCAAATGGAAAAATGTAATTATAAAAGCTTTGCAATAAACAATATTATACTATTTATTGAGTTGATATTTCCGAAAAATCCAATAAAAAATAAATTAACAATTCAATTTTCCAATTCCGTTGGTGAATGATAATGAGTTTTTCTTTTGTAAATTGAATTTTGTGTTTTTTTCAGATCTCCCTCACACGTAAATATTTTTGAAAAATTACATTTTATCAGAATATGACGTGTGATGTATGTGTGTATCTCTTCCGTATTATAACAAACATACCTGTACAAAATAAATGTAAAAATTACATAAACTAATTTAAAAAAAAAGCTCTCTCTGATTCAATCATTTCGTGATTTTTAGTCAGCTTAAAAACTTGGACAAAACAGTATTTTTACGTATAGAATCATGAAGCAAACATAAAATGAAAAAAAAAACCCAAAGCCTCTTAATTGAAAACTTCCTATATGGAGCTTTAAGGACTTTTTTCCAATTTATTTTTAATTTCCTGGGAAATTCATAAGTTCAAGTGGACAGCTTTCCACATGACAGAGCTTCCACGTGAAAAGCTGGCAAAGAGCTTTTTCTGATTTAAAAGCCCCTTCACAAATGGTGGACAAATCCAATCGAATACACAAGTGCGTGGCCCCACTTGAGGGACTCGGTGTTAGAAAAAATAGGTGAAGTTCGTTTATTCAACTCCATTCTCACTCACGTATTCATACGTTGAAATTTTACATAACGCATTAGAAGAATTTTAGAGAGATATATTCATTTGATTGTTTTATACCCCTTACTTTCAAGACTTTTCTTTGTCCACAATTTCTAAAATTTTCTTCTAAAGATTTGTTTTTATACATATAATATTCTTATTTATGTCTTCCTTAATAGGAATCAGTTTAAATTGTCCTTTTATCATGATTCTTTGGCCTACAGAAATAAAATGCACTCATAGGTTCATTCTCTGGCAGAAGTTAGAATTTCCTGTGAAAGCTCTTTACTTTACCTATCTATGTATTTTAGGTGTGTGAATTTTGCTTCCGCTTTAAGTATATAATTTTCAATATAACCACGATTTTCCCAGGACTAGGCTTCCTCAAACACCCTTGTGGGAGCTAGCAGACAGAAAGAAAGCTGCCGAAAAACTTATCTATACCTATGGTGATGTTTTTTACTGCAGGCAACAGGAAAAATGTGAGCAATAAAAATATTAAAATTCATACAAGAATGGATGAAGAGATCCTCTTTTTTTTTCTGTGAACAACCAAGCGTCAAACGCACCAAAGTGGGGGTTGTGTCTACAACAGGAGTTCTTGTACCGCAAAGTATATAACTTTTCAATACGCCGACTGAGGTGGAAAACACGCGAGAGAGAGAATGAAAAACAGCGAGGAAAATGTGGAAAGGGTAAACCTCTTGCCTGTCGTACTTCATAGTCTGTTGAATGATTTTCCCCCATTTGGTGTAGGTATATACCCCAAGGCGGAACAAATCTGGAATTTAAGTACAACCACAGGTATGGTACAATGCATTAATTTTCATAAAGGAAAATTTTTCGAAAAAAAAAGTGAAAATGGTGAAGAGAATATTTTACGGGCTTACAACAAGTTTTTCATTAATTTTCCTAATGAGATATGTAATAGGAATTTTCTGATAGAGCGCTGGAAATTTTTTTTTATTAAAATAGAGCTAAGCTGCAGTTAAACTACATACATAAATTATTCCGCAAAATACATACTTACATATTATAACAATTTAGAGAATTTATTGAAGTAAAAGGAATTTGGACTTTTAATTTTTCCTTTCTTTTGCAACTGTTAGATGTTCGAATTCAGCTTCTATAGCAATAATATTTCTAATTTTCATTATTTGGTAAATTATCTTTTTGTTAAAAAATCATTAAAAAAATATTACCACAATTTACAGCATTAACGTTAACTATTTATCTTGCCATATATGTACATTGAGACAAAATCCAATATATTTAGCCCTTCCTGTCATGGAAGATCCCACCGCCAATTGAGGCCATCATAAATTTTTGCCATAAAACACCCCCTCCTGGGGGTGATTTCCATCGTCTGTGTTTGATTTTCACCTCTATCGGAGGTGCGATAATCAAATTCAACTTAGTCACTGATGGAAGAGCAATGGAGTGTGGCGTTAATGTGAAAAGTTTACCCCGCCTGGGACAACAGCACATCCAGCTTCTTCCTCACACTAGCGCGATCAATAAATTTCACCTTGTTTATTTCCTGGTGATGCCTCTGGGTGGGTGCCAAAAAATTGCAACACACGCGTATTATATATGTAGTAAATTGGGCAGGGAGATTTAATAGTTTAATTTTATGTGTTCCACGTCATCTAACTTTCGATATGGTGCTTTCGAGAGGATCATCTCGTGTATCTATGCTGTACTATGTGGGGATTTGTATTGCGCATACGGGGATGATTTTATAGCTATGGTAGCTTTAAAAGGGATTTTTTTTATGATTTACTCCACTCTCGCTTGGTGATTATGTCCTCGGCAATTAGTGCTTCTGCTATTAAACATGCTCCTCAAACTCATCTTGTGGCATGACTGAGAATTGCTGTGGACCATAAATTTTCCACCCAAGCACTAAACATTTGACATGGCTCAAGGTGATAAACTGCCGGGGTCACACAACTTGATGATATTTCTTGACATTTTCCTCCATCTTTTGCTCCTTAATTTTTCTTCCGCTCTTCCCCACCACCGCCCCAAATTTCCCTCATTTTACCTTCAATCCCATCATTTATACAAGAGCGAGACATATTAACGTATGTCTCGAAGGATTCTTCATGCGACTCAAACTCTTTTCATATAAAAAAAAACATCCCAAGGACATCTGTGCATATAGTATAATCTTGAGCTTCATTAACACAACATTCTCTGTGGTGAAGCACCGAAGGAGATAACAAGAAATATGTATATACCAAGGATTTCTGCCAATTTCCCGGGGAAAAATGACAAAATGATGAAAAGAGGAGAAGGCAAAGTCAGATGAATCCCTGGGATGTCCTTTGATTGAAACACGACAAAAAATCATAAGGCGGAGAAATTAAATCAAATAAACACACAAAATCATAAATCCGAGCAAAGATGGAGAATACAATTTCTCATCTTCCCCCGCCCTTAGAAGAGTGTCAGATATTCTTCTACAAAATGATGATATACCCCTCATGCAACCACGAAAAATTCAACACCACACCATTCGTTTACAGAAACCAAATCGAAAAATCCTATTTATTTATTTAGACATTTTTTTTAACGTAATTCTCCTTGGGAATTAATAGACTTATCCACCTTGTAAATAAATTAGAATTTTGCTTATGGATGATTCCAAGAAAAAGAAGCCGAGGGAGGCATAAAGCTCTAAATTTGAATTTATTCTCACTGCGCGTCCCATCTGAATTTCTCATTGGAATTCAACGCATGTGTGTGAAAGGCATTAAAAGCGATTCCTGAATTAAAAGAAATCTGAAGAAAAATATTATAAAAAGATGTGTTAGTATCTGCGTAGATTTAACGAAACGAAAAAAAGGAATTAAATAGAAAAATTAACCGAAATATTCCGAGGAGTTCCTGAAGTATGAAGCAATGTTAATTGTACATTCGTTAAAATAAGAGTACCTCTACACACGAAAATAAAACAAAATAAAAAAAGTATTTGGCTTACCTGTAATTGTCCACAGTTCCCTGAGGCAGTCTTCGCGGCTTTTAATGATGGACGCCGCAACAGGGTTTTGTCCTGTGGGTGCTTCCAAAAGTGGGAAAATAAGTGCCCCCATCACCGAGTAGCCTGCCACAAGGAGTACCAATCCGGGTGCTGAGAAGATGATACGGAATGCAACACCTGCACACCGGCTAGTTTGTTCATGTGGGTGTGAATCATCCAAATCTTCTGGTTCATCGGATACTGGTGGGTGCTCAACATCGGACATGACTCACACACCATTCCAAGAAGTACTCCCAACCCGCTCTGAGTCACGTGAAATCTGGAAAATAAAAGAATTTCCCGTTCTTATGTAATTCATAATGCATAAAATATTTTAATTATGTTTAGAGATTAAAATGCTTCAACTATAGGTATTCATTCTCCTTTTAATTTTGTGATTTTTAACTATCATTTTAACATGTGAAGCAGGGGAATATCGCATTGAAATTTTGAACGGTTCTGCACACATTCTGCCACTAAATTGTATTTCTTTAACACGTTGTTCACATAAAACGCCCAGATTTGAGGGCAATCGAGTCCCTGCTGAGAGTTTATTTATTCAAAATACTCCTCAATTTAATTACAACATCCATTTAGTCCACTGAACCATGTTTAATTGCTACTGCAGACATACCTTTTGGTATCATTGTGCAGAAAATTGGATCTTGATTAAAATTAAACACATTCAAATGCATAAATACAAAACCCGCAAACAGTTTTTTTTTACTTTAATAAAATCACAAAAAATATTTTCATTATCAGAGCATATCATAATTTTACTTTTGATGCAACTAAATGAAACATAAACCCCAAAGTATAGAGCACAGTGCACCGTAATTGAGTTTTCTCTCTGTCGATGGTATCAACCGCACCATTTTAGAAGAGCACCCTCATTCTCACTTCCGCTTCAAAATTGCAACACTTTGGTAGCACTTTCGTAAAATAAAGACGAAACTCAGGTATACATCTTTAGAGTAGTTAAATATTCAAGAAAATTAAACTTCTTCTGCGTCTTGTTTGTCTCATGACGAGAAGTACGTTGTTGATGCTTATTAGTTCGAGAGCAAAAGGTAATAAAATTCTTCTTAAAATTTTTCTTTTTGCTAAAATAGGAATGTTGACTGCTAAAAATTAGTTTCTTAAAAACTCATAGATCATAATTTTTCCCCCTAATTCATGCTTCCATCTAGCTTTTTCATCATAAATACAACGTAACATGTCACTTAATATTTCGAAGCTTTTTGTCACATCATAGTTCAAGAGGAAGAAATCGAAATTTTAAAAAAGCCACCCACTTGCTATAATAAAGAAAAATAAAACCCTGCTGTCAATAGTTTTTGGCCACGTGGGAGAAACAACCGGAAGGAAAAGTTTTCATTTTGACTTCCTACTGTTTCAATGCATTCGAGTAAATTCTTCTATCTCCCCAAAACATCATACAACCTCCTTCTGCTATTTGACATGTTTATAGTGTTGCAGAGGGAAGTTATACATGACAAAACCCTCTCGGGGGTGCCATACGAACCACCCCCATAAATGGCTGCAAAGTTGCAACATACATCAAGTTAGTCACACAACATCTCATTCAATCGCACCAAATACTCATAATATTGAAACCACACAACATGTCACTCATGCCACCCCATTCGTACAGATATACATACATGTATCTATTGTGCACATATCACAATTCTTAGAGTGAAAATTGAGATGATTTTTGTTGAGAAAAAGAATGATGTTTGCTGATTCGAAAGGGGGACACAACAGTCTGTGGCCGTATGTACAAGAAAAGCTCCGTCATGTGGAATTACGAGAAAAATCCTGCACTGACCATTAGCCCTCCTTCCTCCATATAAAACAAGAAACCTTTCCAGCAGATTTCTCAATTTTTTTATATATATATAAATCCCCGCAATATTTGCAGTTTAAACACCTTTCGCACAGTCCAAATGGAGCTTTCGCACAATTAACTTGCTTGCAGAGAGTTTAAATTGTTCCATTTCACCCTATTTCTCCCTACACGGTGATTTCTATTACTCAATGTGAAAAAAAATGATTTCCCTCACAGTGTTAAATGGATTGAAAAACGATATGAAAGTGATAAATTGTGGGTGAAGGAACAACACATTAAAAAAAAATCTATAGTCATGCGAATTTATTAAAAAAGAATGAGAGATGAAAAGCTCGAGTGAAAGCTCTTTATTATTCCCATCACAATCATGAGATTTTGTATGGATGAGATGGACAATGAAAATCCTCATAAAAATTTAATAGATATAGTTGGAGTTTTTCTATGCTCAACTGTCATTAAATATATCGATTAGAAAATAAAATTTAATTTTTAAATACCTATAGAATTTTGAATTTTCATTTAGTACACGCCACAAAGGCAAAAGTCTTATCTTGAACCGTTAGAATAAACACCACATATTTGAAAAAAATGTCAAATTTAAAAAACGCGTCAAATATTAATAGTAAATGTCAAATGTTAAGAAAGAAATGTCAAATACTTGGAAAAATGTCAAAATTTAAAAAGGTGAAACGTCAAACATTTGTCAAACTGTAAAAATGAATGTCATGTTAGGAAAAAATGTCAAAATTAGAAAATAAATAATCCTTAGAATATATTAATAAAATCAAACGGTAATAGCCGTTAATATCTCGTCTTTTTATTTCAATCTTTAAAACATTCGACTAATCATTTAATTTTTTAATAGATTTTAGCATTTTTGTACCGAAAAAAAAGATTGTTCTTCTTGAAATCCAATAAAGAATGAAATTTTTTTTGCCTTTGTTCCTTTATTATTTATTCCAAAACTTTCACTCAAAAATTCATGACGTTCATTGGTATTCTCTGTGTCTTACCACGGAGGTCGATGGTAATTTTATTTGTGAAAGATGGAGGTTCATTTGTGTTTTTTTTTGCGGTGTAGTAAAGCAAACGTCTACTGGGGGTGTGAGTAAAAGGAAACAGTAGGAATTAATTACATCCATTTGGCGTCTGAGAGTAAAAATGTTTCTTTTATTGATTCTCGCTCTCAAAGTTTCTTTGGAAGGAAAATTCAATTTTATCCCCTAAATAGAAGAATATTGTTTCTTCTCTCAAACAATTCAGTGGAATTTATGGATTTCGATGGGGAAATCATTGAGTTTGTGTATTACCCTCTTCAACAATTTAAAACTTGCTAATTGCTTAATGCTAAATCTCACTTAATATTTCAAGTTTGGTAACATTGAGAGAATCTTCTTGGAAATTCCAAACCACACGGTATTCTGCATACTTTAGCTTAGTTAGACTAATCGAATATATTCATGCAGCTGTGAAATTAATTGGATTCCTCAGAGGTTTACTACGCCACAATTGATACAATTTGTGGATCATATGTGTTTAGCAAATACTTCAATTTATCTAATCTACCACGCATCGTCTAAGATCGAAACAACAGCATTTTATTTATTTTAAATATAGCACATTTCCAAATAAATTCATTTTATCTAATTTTATTTAATGACTTGTAAAAGTGACTAAAAGATATTAAATTTAATTTTCAAATTAAAAAAAAATTATCATTTTCTGAAAATAAATTACTTCAAGTTAATTTTAGAAACTTCCTCAAATCATTCAATTTTTACTCTCACATTTGAGTGGATTCACAGACATGGAGTGAATTTTTTAAAATAAATTTGTCCCTCACCTCTGTGAAATGAATACGTTACTTCTTTTTTACCCTCTCGACGTTTTTAGGTCCATATATGTACCCAGCTTTGTTGATTTAATTATTTACCCACGGGACAGCGACTAATTCGCTCGAATGGATTCACAATGCGAGCTTCTGCTGACACAATTTTTCCTGTTTTTTCGTATAAAAAGCAATTTCAAGATCAAATGTCACAACGTGCAGCATTCTCTCTGAATTCTCTTTTTTGTGGACACGTTTTTTTTTTCTTTATTATTTTCACACCAAAGTGCAAAAATTTTCCACCAAAAGAATTTTTAATATTTACGAGGTGGTTGGAAGCTTTCATTTGTTGTTCTCTTCATTAGCAATTTCATATAAAACTTTTAAAATTTTAATTTAAATACAAAGACGTTAAACAAAATATTTTAGGCAGGAAGGAACGATTTATCGTGAATATAAGGACTTTTAGGGATCTGAATTAAATATTTTTTTTTTATAAATATATTTTTTCTTCTTTCATAATTTGCTTTGCAAGTTCAACTCAAGTGAAGAGATTTTGTATGAATTTCAAACCCAGTTTTGCCTGAAGGTTTTTCAAAACAAAGCTTCATTTCATTCAGGTTTTTGCTTTTCCTGACGTTTTTTTTTAAAGCGCAGAAAAAGGTAAAATACATTTTTTTTAAACAAAAAAATCAGCAAAAATTCTTAAAGAAGAAATTTTATCTGAAGCGATATTTTTTTTAGGAAAAATCTCCCTTTGGACAAATTCACTTCAATGTTAAATTTAATTACGATTGAATCTCTCAAGTTATATAATATTCAAATGATGACAACTTTGCGAGGGGGAAAAGTGCGCACTTCACAGGGTTTTGCTTTTCTTTTGATGAATTCCTGACTTTTTGCCATCATACCACCTTTAATGTGGTCGGGCCTACAATAAATCACATCTCGCCAAGGGAGATTTATTATATCACAATTCCCTAAATGGAATGAGGAAGTCATCTCCAGTCTAATTTTCAGAGAAACTCTCAAGGGAGCACCCGCACTCCATGGTATATTCACTCAAAGATTTTTCAATTTGCAGACTCGGGCGATATTTAATTACGTGTCGTAGAACTTCCCTCTTGGGGAGCTTTTTTGTGAGAGAGAGAGAGCGTAATTTTTTCACAAATTTCTCAACGACCAAAATCCATCAACGTGCAATTGATTATAATTAGTGGAGCTCTCAATGAAATCCCTGTATAGGTAAAAATGCTTCTTTCACTACTTTTATTGCAGTTTTTCTGCAAGAGAGTAAGAATAATTAAACATTTCATTCACATTAAAACTTTCAAGGAGGTTAAAGAAATATAATTGGAAAATTTCTTCAATCAACAATTTGGGTATAGCTATTAAAAGCTCTTTTAGATGGTGAAAAGCTTCATATTATTGTGACAAACTTTTGGCGTTTTGCACAGTGAAACTTTCCAAGAAAGCACCCAAAAGATACCCCCCTCCCGCGCCCCAAAATCAGCCTGAGGAAGTACTTTCGACTGTGAAGAATGGAAGCTCATCAGGCGATGATTTGAGCTTTTTTTGTGAGTGTACGAAAAGCTTCGAGATATCCTGCCACTCTGAAAAGACGACGAGGAAATAGGAGGAAATTTGAAGAGACATTTGCATCTCTATTTATTGTCACCAACCCCCGTGTGAGATGGGGTGGCACAATAAAGGGATGTAGCTGTAAAAGAATGAGACTCTTCATGAGATTTTCATTTTGTTGAAGACACTTGCAGGACTATTTCATTTTGTTGTTTTGCTTTAAGGCTTGTTAAAGTTTTAAAATTATTTCCACAAGTTGACCCATGTAAGGAGTCCGAACAACTTTCGTAAAAAAAATTAAATTTTTATTAAAAGTAGAAGAAATTTTCAAGACTTCAAGATTTTTTTTATCATGTTTCAAATTTATTATTGTATCTATGTGCTCTTCAAACTAAATTAAATAAAATAAACGAACGTATATTTTTAGCACTACAAAAGAAGTTTTCATTTAATTAATGTAGGTGAAAAACAATCGACAATATTAATTTTTTAGCATCTGTTCTTCAGCATTTTGCTTAATTAGTTGGTAGGTATTTCACAAAGTGAAAAGACCAACTATTTTCACTTTACGTTCTAGCTCAAACAAATCATAAAATTATGAATTTCAATACCGAAATTGGTTTCAAAATATTCATTTTGAAATGAATTTTATTCAATTGAATTCCATTTCATAATTATTCATTGACTTTGCTCAATTTAATATATACAGCTGTGGTGATAAAGGTGGAAAATTCAGTTGTGGTTTATTGGCTAAAGAGACGTTTGTTCAAATATTTGCGCTCTTTTGAACGCTTTTACCTAATCCAGAAATAAACGAATATTTCCCACTCTCAACGCAATTTCAGACACCACCCACAAATATCCGAAATTCATATTTCAAACCAACATTAATTAATGATTTATACAAATCCCAACCACAGAAATGTGTTTAGGATACAAATATAAATCCCAATATCTGTCAAATGTGGAAATTATATCAAAATAAATAGCATCATTATTGATTTAAGTGCCAACGTGGAAGTAGACTCTTTTTCTCCTTTCAAACTGGACGGTAAATTGCTAGCACAAAAAAATTGTATGTGACACAGAATCTTGTGGCAATAGCAATAAAATACACACAAAGCTGCCAATGTAAATTCCATACCAACCCCCTTCGAAATAAGAGATTTTTATTGAAGGTTTTACTTGGCAATTTCTTATTCATAACTTCCGGACACGTTAGCTTATTTATGAGGGTAGGTGTGCCATGGAGGAAAGTCCACAAACTATAAATAAAGGCTCCATGATTGAATGGAATTAATCGTGGTGGAAAATAGGTATAACTTTAGGGTATACCTATGAAGGGGGAAAAAAGAAGAACACTCAGCTATAGGGAAAATCAATAAGATGAATCGACTGTTAAAACGTCTTGTTTGATTTCGTATCATATTTCCCTTTTCCCACTTGACTTTCAACAGAACGATCCAAAGACTTCCATTATACAAAGAAAACTCGTACACAATTATAATAAACACGATGTGAAATTAAAATTAATTATTCAAAGTGAAAATTAATACACAAAGCATTTCAAACGTAAATAAAACTTGATGTAGAAAATTAATTTAAAATTGAAAGTCATCGCTCAAAGACATTAAATGAAGCAAACAAGCATGTATTTTTCGGCTAAAAAAAATACTTAAAATAAAAAAAAAACATTCATTAAAGTTTTAAAACGTTTTGCTCTTTTGAAAAGCCAGTGATAATTGAAAGTCAATCATAACGCGTCCAGTTATAAGAGTTGGTCTCCCACAACGTGTAGAAGTTTGTTTATGCGTTGAAATACTATTTGTGAGCAATATTAGTAGGCAAAGTTGATTTTTTTTGTGAAATTCAGCAATTTGATGCATAAAAATGGTCATATCTCTAGTTATATAACACTTACAGAAATTTCGTGACTAGTTTTGGAAAGGTCTTGAAATAAGCTATTATTTGATATATATATCTCAATGATTTACAAGGTCACCTCTAGAACACAAAATGGAGGATTTTTGTTTCACAAAAAGAGTTTTTCGTATTTTTCGTCCTGAAGGAATGGTTCTAGAGGTTTTTGATGTTCTAGAAAGTTGTAGATAATTGCAAAACCTTTAATTTGATACTAAGTTGAGTCAAATCAGACAAGCGGTTAGAACTTTTCAAATTCAAGAATTTTTCAAATGGCCATATCTTCTAAACGGCGACATAGATTTTCTTCATTTTCGGACTGGTGATAGATATTGAGTCAGGTCATAACATATCAAAATTTAAAGGAAATCTATAACAGATGTTCGGAGATATTGCCCCTTAAAGTTAGGCAATTTTTGTTTTTGATTTTAGCGCCTCTTGCGGACATTTTTGGAACTTGGAATGTTCTAGACAGTTATAGGGCTTCGCAATACCTTTCATTTGATACCAAGATGGTCAAAATCGGTCAAGCCGTTCTCAAGTTATATTGAAAAAACACTTTTTGCTTTAGGTCGCCATATTTGCTAAACCGCTTGACCGATTTTCAAGTATGAATTATCGATGAAAACGTCTCACTGAGCTCTATAACATACTAAAATTTCAGACCACCAGCTATAAGGGAAGTGGTTGACGGTATTTCAAAATGGCGAACGGCGGCCATCTTGGATTTTGAAAATGCGAAAAAATGAAATTTTACACCCACATTTCTATAGTAAACTTCAAACCCGAAGTCTCTATCTATTACCGTTCTCGAGCTATAAGGCAAAGTTTGGCGCACCGGCCGGCAGGCCGGCAGGCCGGCCGGATCAAAAATTTTCCACCACCATTTTCGTACTGTGGGATGTCTAAAACGTGCTCATACCAAGTTTGAGCCCGATCTGAGATGGTCGGTTTTTCCGACGATTACAATACTTGGTGTTGCCAACGAAGTGGAACACCAACTAATAATATATTTGTAAAAAATCCTCTTTAATTATAGATTTAATTAATTTTGATTTTAAAAATTGAATTTAAATAAAATGCAACGAAAAATGAAACTTTTGTGATTTATCTTATCTTTCTTTCTTATTTATTTCATATTAACACATGCGTGCGGAGACTACACACAAATACTTACAAAGCGATTGAAGCGTTTTAATCTGTATTTTTATAAAATTCTTTTGAGCCAGACCAGTGTTTATATTGTGTCTGGTGCGTGTGGATCATTTTGACGGCTTTCTATGGAAAAAAATATTGTGGTAAAGTCATTGTAAAAAAATGGACGTTTCGAGTGTTTTTAGTAGTGAAACAACAAATTATATTCCCTCCGAAGCTAAAGGAATAACAGCATGGGTGCGTTGGCGGCTAATTGTTATACATTTCTCCATGTTCTCCGTGTCATGTATTATTGGATTCTTAAGAACTATTTGTGGAATTTTCCATCGACGATGGAAAGCCAAAGATTTGTCTGGGAAAGTTGCGCTTGTGACGGGTGGTGCCAATGGCCTAGGTCGTTATATTTGTCTACGATTGGCATATGAGCAGTGCAAGATTGCGGTGGTGGACATTAATCTTCAAGAAGCTGAACAAACAGCCAATGATCTCAGGGGAATGGGAGCAACTGCCATTGCCTACAAAGTGGATGCTGCAAATTTTGAATCAATTGCATCCCTTCGCGATGAAATACACAGAGATTTCGGAAGAGTTGACATTCTCATCAACAACGTCGGCCTCATTGGCCTTCTTACCTTAATGAGAGCAACGCAAGAGCAAATAGAACAAATGGTTGCAGTTAATGTGACATCAGTAATGTTGGCGACAAAACTCTTCCTTAAGGATATGGTGCAACAAGGTGAAGGACACATCGTAGCTATTTCTTCCTCATTTGGGCTAACACCCAGTTCCACGACTGTCTACGGAACTACCCTTTTTGCCATTCGTGGCTTTATGGCGTGCCTCAACCAAGAAATCCTCATCAACAATTGGGAAGATAAAATTAAGACAACATGTGCCTTTCCCTTCTACATGGCAACACGAAAAGAACTAACAGACTACACGGAAAATCTCAAGTTTGTATTATTTTCAAACTAAATTTTAGGATTATTGTAAATTTAAATATTTATTTTAGAAGTTTCGGAAGGTATTTTAATATTCGCAAGTGTAATATATTTTTACATAGCACAACATTTAACTTTCGCCTTTGAAAAGTTGGAAAACCTTGAGAAAAGTGAACACAACAACTTTATTACTCAATTTCTTATAGAGGGTAAAATATATATTCTTTTTATATACTGTACAAGCGGTACATATGCATTAGAATGAATGTAAAATAAACTACGAGTAATTAATTGATATTTCATGGAAGAAATTAAAATAGATTGAAAAAAAATCTAAAAACTCCCATTGAATAAAATCCTAACTTCGTCCCTGCAAAATTTACATAAATTATACCTAATCATATAATCTGTATTAAAATACAGATTATGCTTATGACGTAACATCTAAAATTTATAAACCTCAGAAATATGGAGAGAAGTATAATTAGCTGTAATAAAATTAAAAATGCATTTTAGAGCATTTATTATCGTTAATATGCTGTCCCTTATCCACCTAAAAATTTCACACATAACAAAGGAAATCCCGAAAATTTACTGGGATAAAATGAATTTTAATAATTAAGCGTGAATGCATGTGAAAATGACGTGGATTATTTGAATAAAATACGCCACTTATCCAAATATTATGGTCTCCACGTTGCTTTGAAATGTGAATATTATAATGAATTACTAATTCATGTGAAAAGCAGGTACTTTTCCCTTTGGGGAAATTTTATATGCAAATTTTTAGCGCCGAAAAAATGTGGGGCCATTTCACTCATTTTGCCACAATTTAATTATTTTCATGTGCTTTGAGATAAAACAATTTCATAAATTTATTTTTAAATACAGTGGGACCCCAGTACAACGACCACTTGGTTATACTACTCTCGCGCATTGAAAATAATGAGTGTGAAGAGTACATCCGAGTGGTCGTTGTACTGGGGTCCCACTGTATTTCTAATGCAAATGAAAATCATTTTAAACAAATTGGTCGAGTTTAGAAAAAATTGTGGATTACCCCCATTTTTGATTTTTCATTCACAGTCTCAAAGGGAAGATGTTCCTAATATCCCCCACGGATGCTGCTGATGCAATTGTCAAAGGGATTAAGTGGGAACGGAGGAATGTTGCCATTCCTAGTGGATTCTACTTCCTAATGATTTTTATGGGGTAAAAAGGAGCTCCTTTATCCGGGAGACCACTTCATGAGGTTTTATTACGCTATTTTATGTTTTCCTCCCCATTGCAGGACATTCACTTCCAACATCATCAGGCGCTTCTACAGAATGGCATTTGGTCGTAGTGCAAATTTTCCCTGATCCCCAAAGATTGGTGGTTGGTGAGATGCAGTGAAGTGCACGTTGCACAATCCCACAGAAAAAAGGACATTGTGCAACAATTACTACACACCATATAATATTTTAGCAATGAATTGGGTGTCCTTGATGGGTAGAGGGAGACAATGTGAGGGAACATAAGGATATAAATTGCAGAGATTAATTCCATTTTATGAATATATACCCCGACATCGTTGCTCCTGCGATGAGATTCTCCAAAGAGTCAACTCCATCGTTGGCACACGATGTTGCAGATGAAATTCAATTAATTTACTATTACATTCGCCTTTCATCCCCCTCCCCCATGCCGCACATACACACCGAATGGATGATAGTAAAGTGCTTAGCCCCATGGATCATCCTAGGGTGGATTTCAAATGTGCCCCATGGGAAGATACTCAATTTTCCTCAAATGGGGTGAATGCAAATTGAACAAGAATGGCATGTAATTTGCGACAAATTTACTAGGAGTCCCTTCGATGGCCAGCTACAGCTCAGTGCACTATTTTATCATTCTTGACATTTTTCACGAGATTTTTTTTTCTTTCTTTCTTTTTTGCCCTTTATGCAGATTGTGAAGGGATTGCAGCAAAATGTGAATGTCATGGAGAGTCCTCAACAGCAAATTGTACTATTCATTCATCTTGTAAACATCATAATTAAGATTTTGAAAGAGTTGAGAACTAGAAAGGAATGTGAATGATTAAGAGCAAATTCTATGGTATTGGTGCATTAGACATTTAAAAAAAATTGAAAGAGAAATTATTCACCATTACAAATAAACATTCCCATTAAACAAATCATTAGACCAAAAAAATCATCATTCAATCTATCAAATTCAGGTTAATTTTGATTGCTCAATAATCGATCATCATGCGGACTAACATTGACTCAATATATTGAGATCAATTATTGGCAAAATTTGTTTTCTGGGTAATTGTTATTTACTTTGCAGACCTGATGAAGAGGAAAAGAAGCTCTCGAAAAATACGATAGCTAATGCCATATCGTGAACTAGGATACCTCTATAATATCCTTGCACACTTGTACCTTGCTTTATTACAAAAAGAAAATCCTCAGAAATTATCCAATTTTCCCTGATTTACTTTGAAATGATTACAAAGGGATTAAATTACTGATTAAATTATTTTTAAAAAATCATTAATTTTAATTTATTTCGAGTGCTTTTCCTAGGGGGATGCAGCAGGAATTCCGTAGCTAATCTACGCGTTAATGTTTGAAAATTGCAATGGGTTTTCACATTAAATCGTGTGAATATTTAATGTGGCAGTCCGGTGTATACGGAAAGGCTGTGAGTGGAGCTGTGTGTGGCTTCCTGGACAACTACTGGAGCACATTGTGCATAAATATTCTTTGGTGTGCTGTGTGACTCGATGTGAGAGCAACAGGAGGGCGGACTTTGGTGGGAATTGAAAATTGCAAAAGGGTGTCATTTGTGTATTTTACACAGCAAAAACACACGAGAAGAGGTGGAAAGAACCACCCCCACTCGCATATTGTTGAGTATGAGGTGTATGGAAATACATGCGAGGGAAAAACTGATGGTATGAGAGTGGGAGCGAAAGATGGAAAAGGTCGCATTGTCTGATGTGGCACTGTACGTACAGCCCAGGATGGATGGATGAGTTGAGAGATTGGGGAATTTTCTAAATGGCAAAATGGCACGATATGTATCGAACCTCGAGAGAGAGAGTGAAGCACTTGGGAAGCGCGGGGGCTGGTGAAGCACTGAGGATATACGGAGAAGGATTTGTTGGAATTTGTTCAGCTGATTAAACACAACAATTCCACCTTCTTGCTGGAAAATCATCACTCCCTTTCCGTGATTGCCACTCATCAATTCCTCCAACTCATTTTTCATCCAAATGCCCCACCCCCCTTCTCCCACCCAACCCTGCTTTGGAGAGCATATAGTTGAGACAATTTATGTTGTATGACAGTGGGATGGGGAAAAGCACAGAAGAAAATCAATGGACACACTCTCTCTCTCTGCCTTTTGGAGTTATTAACAATTTTCCAAAACCCACCCCCACGACTTTCCCATCATACCGTACACACAGACATCCCTCGATGAGTTGTTTTTAGCTCAAACATCGTTTAGAGTTGATTGTGACAAAGATTAATGATGAGAGATTATATTTGTCGAAGGAACCTCTCAACCAAACCATCATTGCCCCAACTCTCCACGAAAGAAGGATTTTCCTATACAAAGACTTTTCTTGGACTTGAAAATTAATTCAATCTTCATGATGGAAGAAAATGATGGAAAAACAACATGAAATGTTTCTCAAATTAACAATTCTTTGGCACAAAACCAGCCCTTCCCCACGCGAAAAAAAAACTCCTTTTCAGCATGCATAGGATAAAAAAAAATTGCAGGAAAATTTAATTTATATTTACACAAAATGCCTCGCGGAGCTTTAACATGGAGAGACTGAGAGACTTTCATTTAAGGGGAATTATTATAAATGAGTGCGGAAAATTCTAAATGTGAAGGTACACCCAAGCATCTTCTACCCGAAGTTTAGGAGAGAACAAGTCAGGAAGCTTCGTGAATTTTTTTGTATATTAAATAAAATTAATTTCCGCCTAATTAAAGCTCCCGGAGAAAATCGCGTTCTTCGCGTTAATCCAGTGAGAAAATATTTATGATGGGTACATTTAAAATTTAATTCACTTGGTAAGTCTTTGGGAGTCTCTGCCCTGTGTTTTAAAGCCATATACAACCCCAAGCCCCTGAAGAAAGGCATTAAATAGGATGATACTAAAGCGAAAAAAAATAGGAGATGGGTGGATGTTTCGCAGTGATACTCCTCTTGAGAGAACAAATCCCCTGTTAACATCACATTATATAGGAGCTTTGACATTTTTCTTTATCTTCTCTTTAGGGATTATGAATTTAAAAAAAAAGCTTTTTTTGGTAAAGTTTAACTGAGCTTTTAGATCTTCTGGCACCCTGAAAAAAAAAACGTGAGGGAAAGTAAAAATTGATGATTTGTTGAGACACTTTCAGATTTCACTTTTGTCTTTTACTGCAATTGGAAAAAAACGAGGTGAATTACTGAAATTAAAAAAAAATTAATGAAATATCTTTTTGAGAGACAGATTTTGGTTAATTGATGCTAATTAAACTTTTAAGCTCCTATTTAAATAAAATTTTAATGAAGAAAATAAAGATTTTTACCTCATAACCAACTTTTTCGCAAGAAAGTGATTTTTGAGCGGTTCTTAAGCTTTTTAGCTCTTGTGAAAATACCAAGAAAATAATACTTCTAAATAATTCAATACGATATTTGAGCTTAAAAATGAATAAAGGTCTTGTTCACTTGTTTATTCATCCAATTGATTTATTTCTTTGAATAAAAAAAAGTCTACAACATTTTGTTAAATATTAGATAGGTATTTGGTACCATGTTATCACACAAATGGTTCTTTCGAGACTTCATTTTGGATTTGAAAGCTTATATTTACATGTGGTAAACTACCTGCTGCACTACACATTACCACGTAACAATAAAATATTGATTAACTAGCAAAATATCAATTTCCTCGGATGATGTTTCCACAATAAAATTATAATTAATTCACAATTCAATCTCACATACAAAGGTCCATTTGGATTATGATTAAAATACTCTGTGGATCTGAATTATTTAACATAAATTTAATAGGAATGTTAAACTTTAACCAATTGCAGTAATTATTTTTCACGCTTCAATGGATCCAATCGGAAAAAAATAAACTTATTGATTACTTATGTGAGAAATATAGCAGGAGGTGCAGCAGCTTCACGAAATTTTAAAATATGATTTACAAAAATTCTTGGCATGCAATTCAATACCATTAGAGAACACCAAAAGTTTTCAATAAAAATTCCAACCACCATGTTCTAATTAATTTCAAAAAAGTTTTGAAAAAAATGTCATACATTTAAAAGCTATAGTTACCACCGTTACCACATTCCATTAAATTTCATTATTAGAGACGCTTTCGGTGGTTTGAGAAACATTTTTCCACCATTTAACTTGGCAGAACTTTTTCGAAGACATGTTTTTTTTTGTATATAGTTGGTGAGAAAAACATAAAGAATGCGAGCTTTCTACGAAGTTTTTTTTGTACACATTTCTTCATTTTCACAATTCGCTTTTCTTTTGCAGTACAGAAGAGTTGTACAAAAGTCGTCGCATCTCATTATTCTTCTGTGCACTTTGTACAAGTTTTTCTTCGGTTAAAAATGTTTGGGGTGTAGTGGGAAAATCTCGAGAAATTATTTGAATTTTATTGTGAAAAACCTTGCTTTACACCAATTTCACACCTTGCAAAAAAAGTAAAAACTAAATATTGTATGCGGTATAAAAATCTTTTGATCTCATGCAAAATTAAGCAGAATATTTATTTATGGTGCATTCTGTAAAATGGGGAAAATAACAAAAATAATTTTAATTTAATTTATATAAACATGATAACAACAGGAAAATGTTTCAACAATTAACTCATAATTTATAATGCAATTTATTTTGAAGGTATTATTCATTATTTGATGTTGAAAATTGGAAAAAAACATATCAAAATATTCGTAATATTTCATGTTTATTTAAGGGAACACAGGGTAAATGAATGTTTATGAAAATCACTCTAGTAGAAAACTGACGGAGAATAACTATTATTGTTAATATAGGATAAATCCTTCCGGTAGCGTCAGCCAAGAGACGGTAGGTCAACCCAAACGTATCCTTTCAATTTTAGGGCCAAAGCTTTCGGCGCTTCTGTGCATCTTCTTCAGTGGCTGGAATTTTTATTAACATTTCTCATAATTTTTTCTTTCTTATGAAAATCATTATATAAAAACCCACATAAAAATAAAAAATTAAAGAACAATTCATTAGTTTCTTTATTCTATTTGTTAATAAAGTAATTTAATGTATGTAGGGGAGACCGGGGTAAAAATTGTCAATTTGCATAAATCCTTATCTGCAGGATTCCCCAAGGACAAGAAAATTTTTTCGATAGGTCATTCTTATAGGTAATTTCCTGGCCTACAACTTTGTCTCAGACCACTTTTCCCTATCTAAAGTTCGGAAAACGCGTTTTTCTCAATACGCAAAAGTTTGGGATATGGGCCAAAAATCTATTTTCATTTTTAACTCCTAAAGTACTGATCGGATAACCTCCAAATTACTGTCAAAAATTGTAGGTGTATAGGGCTTTCCACCCTAATTTTTTCCGATTTTTCCGATTTATAACTTGGGAGAAAATAGCATTTGAAAATTCCAAAATGACTCTTTTTACCCCGGTCTCCCCTAATTACTTTGCTTTGAAGTTTTTCCATATAGAAACGAATAAATTCCTTTGAATTTTTTCTTCGAAATTTTCCAACAAACTGATTTCATTCAATTAATGTCTGCTTACATAAAGTTTATAATCTTCTGCTAAAATCAGGGCTAAAATCAATTTTCTTTTTGGCAAGTTGCGTATTGAAATACAAAACCCCTTTTGTGACTTTAATGAAAAACTCCAACAACAATGACATTCTACGGCCTTTTATGTATTTCCTTTGACAACAAAAAACAAAGTTGAATAACAAAAAGACCGAGCGTGTCATTTATGGGTGAAAAATCTTATATTGATTATTTTTTTTATAATCCCACTACCGCCCCCACATTGCACGTAAACTGCTCAATGTTTTGTAATTAAAATGTAATTCATAAAATTGCTGTAATACTTAATTTTATTGCATGATTTTTTTCATCCTGTTTTGGGGTTTTATTTTTGAATGAAAAAAAAATGGGTAGAGGGTGGAACAAAAAATATTATTCGCGCACAACATAAAAGGGTTGATTATATTTCTGGGGATCACGGCAACACGCCATTTCAATCAATTTCAGAACTCTCTGCTACCCACCCTTAAGCCCACCCCCACGCGCGGGGTATTTATTCAAATGGGTCTCGTGGGTAAAAAAAAGCAACATTGTGCCCACGATTCCCACAGAAAAGGACATCACACCTTTCACAGAAGCTTAAATTGGTGGTTCATGCCTACACAGAAAATAAAAGTTCGTAGCATTGTTCGTCAAATTTCTTGAAAAGTTCGTAACTCCAATGCTTTTACATGGGAAAATTAACCTCCAGGTTCGTAAAATGGGGTTAACCTCCCTGGGAGTGAGACCCCATTATACGAACCTGGAGGTGAATTTTCCTATGTAAAAGCATTGGAGTTACGAACCTTTCACGAAATTTGACGAACAATGCTACGAACTTTTATTTTCTGTGTACCTTTTTTTACCTTCCATTTCTCCCATCCCAGATTTTTTTCCTTATTCCCTTTTTTTTGCTAATGAAGTGGTCTACCGAGAATGCTGAAAGGAAACTTGGAAAAACCATCTTGGTAAGAAAATAAGGACAAGCATAAGAAGAAGACTTCTTCTATCACTTGATGGACTCTTTTCTTTGTTGAAAACTTTATAGCTCCACTGGGAAACTATTTACATACATACATTAATCCTCTTAAATTATTATTACATAAATAAAATATGATTACAAAAAATCTGTTCAATTTAAAAAGAAGAATCAAAAACATTCCCAATGCTTTAAATACAAAAATTTCACATAATATTTAAGCTTTTGAAAATCAGATTGTATGCAAAAATAATCCAATTAGGCAACATTTAAATTACTAATAATTAAAACTAATTATAATTAATTTTGTGGTACAGTTAAATCAATTTGCTACACTAATAATTTAATTAGAGGAGTAAGTTACCATTTTTTTTAAACTGTTATCATGTATTTGATTTCATTTAAAAGGGAATTAAATTCCACAACAAATAAATAATTATGCATTAAAATATTAATTGTTTTCAATCATATAAAATCATATAGATTAAAGGTATGTATTTGTTTCTCCATTGAACGATATGCTGTACATGGAAAGGATTGAAGTTTTGTAGAGCACGACATGACCTCTTAAAAGAAAGCATGAAAATGCTGACAAGCCAAAGGTAAATCCATGTTAAAAAAAAAAGCAGACAAACTCTGCAAACCAACCATTAGCAACTGATGATGAAAGTCAATTCATGTGAAAAATAGCCCAACAAGTTGGAAGATTAATTGACCATTTAGGGATGGAATCATCTAATTTCTTGCGTGCCATCGTTATGATCGATAGACCAGCACCTGATGCAGCTTAGAGAGGCAAAAAGAAACTTCTCGCCACAGTATGGACTATTTTAGCTGCCAAAATCATCTCATAGAGCTTTGACCTTTCACCTCTTAGCATGCAAACCTCAACAATATATATGGCATTATATGGTACCTATAGTAAAAACTGAGGGTGGAATTTTGTACGGGCAAAGCGGGGGGACATTTCTCGTGTAAAAGCCTCTTATCATTAATTCATTGTCAGGTTCATGAATGGTTGAGGAGTGTGTGTCGTTGGGGAGAATAGCGGGGGTGAGGTGTTGTGGGGGAAGAGAATTGAATTATTTCGAGCTATGTTTGGATTCCCATTGGTGCAAAAGGAAAATGAATTACTGTGGTGGTTGTGGAAATTCACGAGGGAGATTCATCATCAATTCCACACAGAAAAAGAACCACGCCAGGTGATCATCGTCTTACCTTTTACGTCTTGAGGCAAAAAATCTCCGTGTATCCCATTAAATTTTTAACTCCCTTTCAACAGGGGGGATGGGTGGCTTTACGCGAGAGTGCGGTAAATCCAATTGAATTTTCTGCCAATTTTCATGAACAATGTCTCACCAGCTGCGTTACACATGCGAAAGAAAATTCTTTCAGAAGAAAAAATAGGAAGATTTTAAAGGAACTTGCACTTCTTGCACCACCCTCGTATCACTACAAATCCATTCTAAAAATCCAATCCCGTAGTCAACCACCGTGAAAGGACAAGAAGTATTGGATTACTTCTGTGGGAAAACTCGAACAGTGTTAGAGAGAATGTGAGGGAGAAATTTTCCTACTTTGCAGATGAAACGTCCTCACACACTGAGAGCCACGAATGAACTGAAGAACGTGTCTGAAAGCACTACGGATGTTTGTCCCCATGGACTGAATGTATGTGGATATATATTGTTGAAGGGGAAGTTTTCTCCCAAAAAAAAAAACCTGCGCAGAATTTTCCCAACAACACGCTATTCCGAGAAAAAGTTTGAGAAACTCAGGAGCTTCACTTTCCCTCGCAGTAACAAAATTCCACGTTAAAATGTTCCGGATACTGGCACCAGCAATCTGCAGTGGAGGCGCCACAGTGTGGTCCAAGGTTCCTCTCAGGAATGCCATGGGCATCTTTTGGATGACTTCAATGAGCTACAGCACAAATATTGGGATTTTGGCGCAAAAAATTAACCCTACCCCAGGCGAGGACATCTCGAAGGCCCAAGAATCCGCCCATCGTCGTGTGGAGCTGATGGTAAAGAAGGTAGCATATGAGAGAAAATACACCCCATCCATGGCATCTCTGCTCTTCCTGGCACCCCTTGAAAAGCCACCCCACAAGAATCCGGGTAAACACAATGAAGAGCAAATTATTAAATAATCTACCCACGCCGGGCAAGAAGCTCTCCTTATGCCTTCCTAGGTGCGAGAGGGATAAATTTACGATGTTCATGAGTTTCTTGAAAATGAGGTGTACCCACAATCTGAAATTGAAATCTCCGGTAGTGCAATAAAGAAGAATTGTCAATATTAGGATGCAGAAGCCTTTTCTTTGCCCTATTTTAGCATGCCCTCCGCCCATGTCACTCCATCAACCCTTTGACACGTGAAGGAGTCAGCAAAAGGTCACTACCGGTCACTGCAAAGTGGTCAAAAGGTCTACTACGAGGGAAAATCATTTATAGAACAATTTACGAGTGGTATTCTGCTGACTTTCCTTCCCACCATGTTAGCAGAGCATTTAGACTTCAAGCACTTGCTGTTCAATGCATAAAATAGGAAGGTCTTGAAACTTAAAGTGTGATAAAAATCTCTTATACGATAGATTTTTCACCTTCTTTAAGATCAATTAAAATTCTTAAGGAGGTGTTCGAGATTAAACAAGAAATTATTCTTTAATTAATTTCACCTTGGAGGGACACACCTGAACAAAGTTTTAATTTTTTTTTAAACAAAATCAAACTATAATTTCAACATGTATTTAGTCACATCTTCGTAGCTCCTGTCATGCTTCCCTGACCCCTCATAAGATCTTCATAGGATGGTAGGGAATTAGGATCCATTGCAGCTAAATTTGCCTGTGAAATCTGTGGATGGGGATAGGGACTTGAGGATGGTTGGTAGGTTGATGGGCTCTGATGAGGATAGCCCTGCGCAACAACAGGTGTGAATGTCATTTCAGTTTTTGGTGGATGCCCCAGGATGACGTGCATGTAAATAGGTGGTACTTTCTCAGTGTCATCCTTAACTTTGGGGCGAATTTTAATGTCATACGAAATGGCCACAACATCGTTGCAACGTTCATACGTTGCAATCACATAGTCGGGAATTTTTAGAGTTCCTGTTGCTGTGAGAATAGCTGATCCTGGCTCCCACTTAATGGCTTTGCTGGAATTCTCCTTCACCTCATTGATCACGGTCTTGGCAGCACGTCTTGGTGTTGAACTGTAGAAGGTAACAATCTGTGGGAGAAAGATTCTTATTTCCAGTTAAAGCTCAACTATTGAATTTATTTGAAATACTGTACCTGTCTCAGCTGGAACTTGATCTTATTAATTGGTAGCAATCTCTTATTCTCAATCCTCACATTTATTACAGCTTCCTCACCCAATGCATACTCCCTCTTTGGCATGTCAGCGTACACCTTGACCTCCTCTCCTAGGCCACGATTGAACTCACTAGCATCAGGGACTTCCCGCACAAAGCCCGGCTCAATAGCTCGCCAATGTGAAGCAACGTGGATATTCTTCTTCTCAACATCTTCCACAAATTGCCCACTACGCTCTACGTGCATGAAGGCACGCACCCTAAAGCGAACCCTACCGTACTCAGTACTGATTCTCGGAGGAAGGGTTGGCGGTAGTTGCAGTTGAAACTGAAAGCGATGCTTTGCAGTGTAGGGTAGCTCAAAGGGGGTACGTGTATTCCATTCTCCAGCCATGCAGATGATTTGATGGAAGTAATCCTGCCTACCGCGAAAGTATTCATTGTGCGTTACACCACGTTCCTTCCAATTTGATTCAGCGAAACCATTGATCTCTACGTAGATTACTATAAAAAGGATATTTAATTAGGAAATTGTTAACCGTCTGTACGCCATGATCGTAGGGGACCGACCCTGAAAAATTTTCTTACTGAATTCGTGAGTTTAATGAAATAATTTTACGGTGTTATACATTTCAAAAAAAAATCTTTAGTTTAATTGCGAAAAAAATATAGGCCTGGGTGCAAATATGAACTACCCCTCATGATGTATTGAGGGTTAGAAGCGAACTTTACGTTTAAGGGTCATGATTAAGTTCCAACATTACCACATTCTCCCCTAATTTCTGAAAACAACATTGAACACATTCAAAATTTTATCTAATCTTGAAAATCTCAGCAAAACTTGGACAATTCGGGACCATTTTGTTTGATAAAAATATTGTCTAGTCTTATTTAAAAAAAATTGTGACTTTATCACACCAATGGAATTTTTTTTGCTAAAAAAACCTTAGCAAAAGAAAACTCACTTCTAAACCGTCGCGGTTTATCGAGAGACACCACAAGTTCTCCCTGAACGAGTTCACCAGGATCATATTGATCTCTATTTAGTTTGATACTAAAAGACATGACGAAGAGCTTATAGAAAAAATTCTTCCCACAAAACGCGACTCACTTGCACTACCTTCCAAACACAAACTGCTTGTCTCTGCCATTTCGCTATCACTTTTTTGTGGGATTTTGCTCGCACTGATAAGGTACCATTTCGTTAAGTGAGTCACACGATAAGATAGTTCGCGCGCGCAAAAAAAATCACCGTGTGGTGCGAAGGAACTTGCTGACAAGGCTGTGAAAATCAGCGCTTTCTCCACTTCATTTCCCTGCCATTTGCAAGGGAATAAATTAAATAGCGGATATACCTGTGAGGAAGAATTTTTTTTACCATCATCTCTGTACCCCAAACCACACCTCCAATGCGAAATTTCCCATCTCGGTGAAAATGAGTGCAATAGAAAATCCAGTCACGTTCATGTGTTGAGAGCGGAAAATGCTAAAAATTCAATTTTTGATTTGAAAGGGACACACCGCGTGAAAAGACGTTGATGATGAGATTAAGAGGACCTCGTTGAGTTTGATCCTGATGGTAAAAGGGAAGGTAATATTGGGGAATGGGATGTTAAGGAATTCATCCGAAATCAACGATGATGTGTCGTAAAGTATGAGGAAAGAAAATTTGCAATGTATTCCCCTCTTGATTCTTGAGCTCTTTGTACAATGAACTCATTAAGGTTCTGCCTTCAATTTGTTATAAAATGAATAATTAGCTTGTGTTGAAAATTGAAGAACTATATAGTTGATCTCCAATTAGTCTATCCGTGATCAATAATTGAGTTATGGTTGACTCAATATTGGTAGTATTAACATAATATCAATATTCAGTCAATTTAAGTTCGCATAAATGATCATTTATTGAACAACCATAATTGACCTGAGATTGATCAATAATTGACAAATTATTGATCAATCGTTGATCAATTTGATTGATTTAATCAATATTGAGCTTTTATTGGCTCAATCATTTGTTTACTGAAATTGCTAAATATTAAGTTGACAAACATTCTCAATGTTAAGACCTTGGTTAAGACTTTAAGAAAAAATTAACAAAAGGAAAAAGAATATTACTTTTCAAAATTGATCCAATTTCTCATTCATATCTTGGAGGATTTGATTAAAAAACAGGTAAATTAATTAAAAGTTCCCTTTTCTCCGGATGATCCTCCTCTTGTATTCAACCTCTGGTGAGACTCTTTTGGGGTAACTTTTTGCCATGATGGGGAGAAAATTGCTAGCTGGAAGATTAAAATGTTGGCGTGGAGCTCATACCCAATCTCACCCTTATGTGTTGGTGTTATGAAAAAGGCAGCTATGAAGGGGGTGCCCCGCAGAAGGAGTTGATTCCCGAAAATGAGGGGGTGCGAGTGGCTCACGTGTGAAAAGATGAAGGCAATTGTGAGCATTTCAGCCAAGAATGACGGTTCCAGGAGTGGCAGTTAAATTTCTCTTCCATCGCCAAAAGTGAAACTCTTAATTAAGCCCTCGACAAATGGGGGTGCGGTATGTGACGGGGGCGAGGGGTTGAAATTCAAGGAGGAGTCTCTCCACACCGAGATATCAGAGATTAATTGCAATACTCACAGTGATGGGGTTTTCATTTCGCACCCCAAACCCCACAAGAAAATATCCCTCCCCGAAATCAATGTGAAAAGTTCCTATGTAGGTAGAAGTGCCCACCCCCTCCCCAACTAATTCCTCGGGCGCGGCAAAAAAAGAGAGGCAAGCTGATAAATGGCACAAGATTAAAAAGACATCACACCGGACGAGAGATATCCTCATAATTTTTGTGTTTTAACCCAATTAAAGAGAATGCGTGCCATGACGCCTTTTTTCCTTTACTTAATTGCCATCCTTCTCGATGTCTTCATTGCCGCACCACCCAGTTTTTTTCCACCACCCTGCCAGCGGATAAGCAATTTCCTCCCCCACGGGGCATTGAGCGCGATGGGGGAAATTTAATGAAAATTCATTCTATAATTTCCAGTTGTTCAATTTGCATTTCGCTTTTTCTTCGACAGCACTCAGGGTGCGCGTTCCTTAATTACAAATTTGTGTTTTTCACCCACTTTTCCATCCCTCCCACCACCTTCATTGAAGATTTTTTGGATAGATGGTGGATACGGTGGAGTAGGTGTGCCGGGAAGGCAAGGAAAAACAATTGAGAGTGAAAAGAAATGAAGCAGGAAAATGGACACAAGGAGCATCACATGGTGTCCGCATTGCCCTCCGTAATTGCCGAAGGAAGTTTCTCCTTGAAGGCATTCAGAGTAAGATTAGTGTGACTGACTTTTCATGAAATTTATCTATGTTGGCTGAGAGTTTTTTAAGATATTATCAAAATCAATTTTTTTAAAGATAATTTTGAAGAGTTTTTATCTTTTTTTTCGGCAGCGTCATTTATTTAGATCCTGCCAACCCTGCTGTTTTCTGTTAATCATGTCGGTTCCTTTTCACCAATCCAGACGATTTGATTTTTATTTTATAGTTTATTTATTGTTTTTACCGACGCGATTGTTCAAATTCAGTTTTCCGGGTTTTTCGTCGGATCGGTATGGATGGAGATTAAAACACCAGAGTTTTCATCCCAGAGCTTTCGGCTTTACACAAAGCCTTCTTCAGTGGTCAAAAGGTTGGTGATTTTCTTCCTTCTCCCAGCTCTGCTCTGTTCGTCAAACATAGCCCCAACAATCTGGGCCACCACACAACAACATGGAAATTCTTTACAAAAAAAATTAATTAGAGAGAAAACACACAATTTATTTTAAAGCTAACTTAAAGATCTTTCAAAAATTTAAGAAAATCTATAGATTCGTTCTTTAGATTATGGCTTTCTAAACATTTCTTAGGATATGATTTTTCTACTTTTCCCGACTTTGCGCGTATTTTTCAGTGAATAATCCAAGCATATTTGCTAAACCGAATATTGGGATAAAGAATAATTTATAAAATCCGAATATGTATCCAAATGTTTTTATTCAAATAACAACCCCCAGTTTCTCAATATGTATCGGAAAAATTCGGCAATTTTTCCAAACTTTCAATAAAACTAAAGTCCCTCCTCTAAGAAAAATCAGGGAAGAAATGGAAAAGAGTTGCCCGAGGCACAAATGTCGAGTTTTCGTGATTGGAAAAGTTTTTTTTTTAATAGGCCCCTTTCACAAACTCTCTAAAAAGGCCCCCTCAAACCTCCCAAAAAGGTGCATTTTGAGTGTAAGAATAAAGTTGGACCCAATCGACCCAATCAGACTTCATCATGAAAATTAATCAACCACTTGTTTTCACATAAAATGGGACTTTTAAGCGCACTATAGGTAATAAAACTTCCGTGCGCATTTTAAAGTTCTTTTTATTCTTGTAACAAATTACATTTTTTTGCATTACACTTATATAGAGAAACTTAATGACAATTTGTTTGATATTACAATATGATGTTTTTTTTTTTCATCTAACATTAAGGCTTGTTTTTCGTGCTAATTGCTCGCGTTGTATGCATAAAACACGGATTAATTTATTTTTCAAGGCATATAAGTTTCAAATTGAAGGCAATAATATAGAAGCTCCCATAAAAAGCTCTTTTCCAAAGTTGTATTCCATACAATAAAATACAGAATTCATGTAAACCTTCATTTCTTGATCCATTTAGGCCATTTTGAAACTAGAACGTTGCATATTTTTTCTCTTATTTTTTTCAACATTTTGATTTATAGAAAGAGTGTAAGTAAATATTTGAAAATAAAAAAAAATACAAAAAGGAACAGAGACAGTTAATGGTGACATAAGTTATTTAACAATTTATCTATTGACAGTTAATTTGACGAATTGTTTTATTTTTCGTTAAGCATGAATATTTTTGAAATTTTTATTTTAGAAAATTGAATTTTCAAGAAACAAAATTCACAAAATTATTAAATAATTTTTTCCTAATTGTCCAATAATCATCCAAATATAAAGAAGATAGTTTTCTTTTTTTGTAAATTGAATAAGATAAATTTTCTTATTTATTTTGCAAAAACTTTACACAGAAATATGTCAAAGAGTATAAACCTACATATCTATTAACATTCAAGATTTTTTCTTATCTTTAACTTCTTGCTTTTAAAAGCATCTTCCTTCTCTGTTTAACTTTCATTTTCTTTCAAATAAATTTTCAAAGAAAACTTTTAAATTTTTCCAAAGAAAAGTTTTCAAAAAATTTCTAAATTTCCTCAAAATTGAAGCAGAGATAACATTGAAAGATTTTTTCAAGCACTTGTATTCATTGCAAGGTGTTAATTCAAAAAGACTTAAAACTTAGGCAGGGATGTACTCCTATTCTACTCATTGTTCCTCGCGAGTTCCTCGTACTTCCATCATTCACAATTAATTTGTAAAGTTCTTCAAAGTTGTTCAAATGGATGTTTTCAGAAAAAAAAAATTCTCCCTAAAACTTTCTCTAAATTCATTGAAAAATATCTCGAATTTTCTCTCGGAAAATCTTGCATTTCCTCCACATTTTTCTCTTTATCTACAGCACATCCCTTAATATCTGGCATTGAGATTTTTTTGTTCAAAGAAATACAATCTTCCTTAAATTGTGCAGAGCGTGGGAAGATTTTATTTAGAAAAAGGTATTTAAAAGATGGGATTTTCATTAATTTTTTTTTTGTAATCTACTTGCCCCCGCCCAAATTGAGCTTTCCCATGAGATTAGCAGCAGCATTTCCGGCTGAATCTTGTGCCTTGGCGGCTTCTTCATTGACTTTCTTCTCCAGCTCTACACGCTTCTCATCGGCAAACTTATTAGCCTCCTGGAGTTTTTGATCAACAGCATTGCTTGTTGCCTTCATGGCATTATCAATTTCCTGTTCTGCAGTTTTCAAGCCCTGATTAATGGCATCATTGGCTGCCTTTTGTGTCTGCTCGGCCATACTGGCTGCTTGCTTTTTCGTTGCCTCAACTGAGTCTTGGACATTACTGGCAGTTTTCTGGGCAGAACTTGCTGCCTCCTTGGCACGATCTTCAGCTGATTTTGCCACTTTGGAGCCCTCCTCGACGGCTAAGGCAGCTGCCTCTTTGGCTATACCATAAAAAAAGAGATTTGTTAAAACTGCTAAAAGTGGATAATTATGTGCTTCATCTTACCTGTACTTGCTGCCAAATTCTCAGCTTCTACTCTAGTCTTCCCAATGGCATCTCCAGCCTTCCTTGCCTGCTCTTCAACCAAATGCTGAGCCGTGGTGGCTTTCTCTGCTGCCAATGTTTCGGCATCCTTCTTCTTCCTGTCGAACAAGCTGGCTGTCTTCTCGCCAAAGCTCTTCAATGAAGCTGCAAAAAAAACAAGCAATACGCATTAGCCGAAACTCTGCAAATCACCTTGAGTATCAACTAATAAGCCAAAAATTAGCATGTCTCTACGAAGCTTCCTGGAGAGTCGAAAACAGAGAATGACACAATGCAAAAATTTCAGAGAAGAAAATGCAAAATTACGCAGAAAAAACGTGTGAATTCCGTGAAGTCTTCAATAAGAGAATTCTACATGATGTGCGCCATGTTCTGGACATGATTTGTGATGGATTTCTTTTTATTATTATTTATTCTCCACCCACGCTTCTCAGTAGAAAAAAAATCCCATCTGTTTGCTGATCTTTGAACAAGACTGTGATGAAATTTTGAGTGTTTTCTTTTGACGCGCTCATGGGCTACAACTCTCGAGTGGGGGAGCGCCATAGAGTTCTGGCCAGGAGAGAAAAAAATCCACGTGATTGTTGGATGAGGCCTTTGGGGTGTTGACAATAGGTCAACTATTCATGTCAATATTCATTCTAATTAACCTCTTCCCACTCTCTCAGAAATCCCAACAATTTCCCTCCAGATGCTACGTGCGGGAGGTCAATTGAATTTTACCGAAGAATTTCCCTTCACATCTCATTTATTGTTCCTCTCAAATTGCTTCCTTTCGTGTCCACTCAATAGGATTTTATTGGTTTTGATATTATTTTGGTTTCATTTAGTTGTGATTTTTTTGTGATTGAATACGAACTTAAATACCCCATCGTGAAAGTAAGAGATTAATTGGGGTAGAAATATTATTATTTAATTACTTTAGCGAGACAGTGAGTACATATGGATGGGCCGAATTCTGCTTAGTTGTCTTCCAATCTATATTCATCTTAATATATTGTTGCAAAATTGAGATGAATTCTTTAAAAAAAATGTGATGATAATTTCAAAGATTCTACTTTTCTATGGAAAAGAAGTGAAATTTCGAATTATGAATTTCTTAACAATTATTGTAAGTCATTTATCTTAAAATTCTAGTTAACATAACTAAAGAATTTAAGATGGTTATGTGTTTATTGGATACTTCAGTACCTAAAGAATTTAATTAAATTGCCTACTAAACTATAGTAAAAATGGAATAAAACTAAAAATTTTAGTTACTTTCACTAAAAAAATCACAGCTAAATGTAACTTTAGTAGAGATAACTAAAGAGTTTCGTGATTTCAGGCAAGATGACTAAAATTTTCTTTTATAATTACTAAATTTTTTAGTATATATTCCATTACCACAGAGACTCATAGTAGCAGTTTAGTAAAATTTTAAATTACAGTGTAAGTACACTCAATCAACCGTTTTGAGAACATAAGACAAAAAAGGGTAAAAAAAAACTCTTAAGGCCTCACGGACAAATATTCCTCTTATAATTTTTTAATGCATATTCAGCATTTTCAATCCGTCATTATAATGATTTGAAGAATGCCAACACGATACCGCGACCAAAGACAGTGTGACTGAGAACTTCAAGAAGATCGGACAACAGCGTTTAATCAAAAGTATTGTGAAAGTGAGTTATTTTACACAAGTTACCATTATTCTAATTTGTTGAAAATGGCCAATCGAAATGATCCACAAACAGAAGAGTCCAAAGACTTAACATGGGCAATGGAAGTAAGTGTGGAATTTGCAAATTCTCCTATCATTGCCGACGAACTGTTATCGTGGGCTGAGCTTTTCCGGTATCAACCCAACCCAAGAAGGAAGCAAGGACAAAATAAACCAATGGGGCCCAAAAGGGGTCAACAGACACCACAACGCTTCCCCAACCAATCCCAGGCTCAAGAATCACCGAAAAAGTCCCAGCCTCCTGCAAAGGAATATCCAACGACCAGTCGCACTGCCTCTGCAGTTCAATGCGGTCAGTCCGAAGATCTTCATCGAGAGACGCCTGTTGCGGCAAAAGGGGCACCAAGGAAGGATCAGCACCAGCCACAACTCCCCAAATAAATTGAAGTATGAAGTGTCCGAGGAAGCATCCATTCCATTCTTACTTCATGAACGTAACAATTTTGTAGTCTTTGTGTAATGCATTGTATGTAGAAGACGAAACTAAATAAAAATTCTTTTAATTTTGTGAGAAAAAATATAGGGAGCAATTTTGGACAAAATAAAAGACAAAATATTTTGAAAATACAAAATATTTTGACATTAAATGTAATTTTGCACAAAATTTTTCTCTAAAACTTTTGTCAATCTCTCCACAAAAGAAATTTTTGCAATTTCAGGTACAATAAAAGGTGAAATATTTTGAAAAACTGAAAAATTTTGACGTTTAATGCAATTTTAGACAAAATACAAAAGATTTTTTGTGTCAATCTTTTGACAATCTTGTGAGAACGTCTCCACAAAAGATTTTTATAGGAGAATTGTAATTTTGCACAAAATAATTTATACATCATACAAGAAATATTCTGTGTTTTACAAGCATCTTGTCGTGGTGCTTTTGTAAAATCAAAATCTTTTGTCAAACTGGTGTTTACGCGTTGCATTTTTTAGAAGTTTTCTATCATGTTTCTTGAAATAGCAATGGACAATAATGCAATTTCGGTTAATTGAGAAGCTTTGTGCAAAGGGAATTTGTGGAATGATATGAAATTCAGCAAATTTAGCTGTGTCCATTTTCCCTTTTCGCGGTGTTGGGCAAAAATGTTATGGAGAATTTCTGTGTCTTTCTGGCAAAAATTTGGGAGATCGCTGACAAGTTCTAACCCTATATAATCAAGATTTTGGGTCAGAGATCCCTTCCCTATGTTCTCGATGCGAGTTTTTATGTGCAAAAACGAAATATGTAGGGCTAATTAATGCAATAAAATATGAGTCAATCAATTCATGTAAAACTATCATATCAGAGTGACTAATTAACATTTTCTTGGTGTAATGAAAATCAAACTGATGAGCTAAAAGTCAGATGGTTTTTTGGTCTTCCCAACATCCTTGGGGTACCTAATAGACTACACGCATGCTTGACTTGAATTTCCCTAAAAATTGATTCAGTTCAGATTGTTCAATTGCCCCAATCGTAAACATAACCTAATAGGAATGTTATCTTCTTCTTATTTTTTCCATCTGTAAACTCTCCACTCGATAGAAAAACACGGAAAAACACGTCACAAAAGGCGACAAAAAATCTCCCAAAAGATATTTTATTCAAAATTGCTCTTCATAAAATGTCTTTTGTAGACTTCACAAAAGACAAAATATATTTTATTTTGTCCAAAATTGCTCCCATAATTTTTTTTAATATTGTTGCGGATTTTTAATTTCGGATTTATTTGTCGGTTGGGATTACAATGAGGTGCTGCTACTTTAGGCTGCTTTATCCTCCGCAACGGGCGCCGCTCGATGGAAGTCTTTGGATTTGCTGAGTGAGGGAGGCAATCCTGGGCTTCTTCCCCAGTCTAGGGTTCGATTGCCGCGTTGTTCTACTATTGCTCTTCGGGGGCTGCTTGTAGTTGGCCGGCGGAAGTATTTCCTCGCCGTGTTGGTTCCCAGCAGGCTTCCTAACGTCTACCCGGAATGGATGTCGGATCAGGTGTAGCTTTGCCACCTGGTACCGTATGGGGTGTAGCAGTGATAAGTGGGAGAATCGTCCTCTCGACCACTTAGTAAGGATTGGCAGGAGGGAGAATCGTCCTCTCGACCTCCTGAAGTAAAGATGGGCAGGAGTCCTCTCGACTGCCTGACCCAGTGCAGTGACAGGTGGGAGAATCGTCCTCTCGACCGCCTGGTAAATGATGAGTAGGAGGGAGAATCGTCCTCTCGACCTCCTGAAGTGATGGGCAGGAGTCCTCTCGACTGCCTGGGTTCCACTCACTTGTTGAATCCCAATACCGCACCGTCGTGGAGCGTAGCTATCGCTCTCGGATGGGGTATTCAGTTAGGATGTTGGGAGATTTTCTATCTCCCAAAGTTTGGCTACTTTTTTTAGCCAAGTATTCACTGCACTAGGGAAATTTTCTATTTCCCAACATTGGCTATTACTTCAGCCAATGTTCACTGCACTATTCACTAAGAGATTCTGGGATCTCTAATTCACTGCTGAAGATCACTGCTGCTTAAAAGTCACTATTGCACTTCTTAAAGTTTACTGCTGCTCAGTGGTGGTCACTGAGCTCTTTTATAATGCGGGAAACCCTTTCTTCATCCGTGTCTCACCACCGAATTTCTAATTCGTGGAATTGAGATGAATTAGGTCACATTCTTTTACCATAAAAGGTAACAATTTTGTGATATGCCCTTATATGGTGTGCAAGTTTAGGAGTTTTTTCCTCTCACATTCATCTATTCCCTTATATGGTGCGAAAGTTTAGGAATTTCTTCTCCTCACATTCGTTTATGTCCTTATAAGGTGCGAAAGTGAGAATTTACCCCTTTCATCGATCACCGTCGATCATAAAGCACATGTTTTATGTACTAAAACACCTGTTTCAGGTGATTTCATCTAGGGGATGATCTATGCTATTAGAAAGCGCAACTTTCACTAAGAAGTTGTGCTTTTCGTCGATCTTGTCCTAAGACACAATTTCTCCCTTGAAGGGCTGGAGGGCTTTTGGTTTTTGCCTTCCTTCTGGCGCGGGCATGGAAATTAAGGTTTGGGGAAAAATATGAGAATTTCCAGGCACCGTCGCAACAATATTTTTTTTTTGGATCAAAATTATAATTTCTCAGTTAAACTCTTTTGGAAAATGTTTAACAAAACCTCATTAAGGACGATTACTTCGAAGGACAGATAAAACGTTTCTTGTAAGATAAAATAGAATTAGAAATAGAATTTTCTGTATGAAAACTCTCAATAAAAACTTATATAGATTTTAACCCCTTCACGTCCCCATGAAACATATAAACTATAAACATTAAAATACGATATTTATTTTCTTGCAGCTCTCAAAAGATATTTTTCCCTTAAAAGATTTTCTTTGGCCTCTTCTGTATAAAATTAAACATTCATTCTAAATAAGAAAAGTAACTTAAATGATTTAATTGATGACTTAAATTATTTAATTTCCAGAAAATAAAATGTTTGATGGGTCAGCGTATGACCCAATGAACGCGAAAGGGTTAAACTCAAAATTCATCCCACATTGCCATCCTGCTTTTAAGATATCTAAGTATTGTTTAAAATATATCTGTTTAGAAACGCTGTCAATATTTTAAGCAATATCAGCAATTTCTTGACTTTTGGTTTAAATAAGTAAGCACTTTCCGTTATAAATATCGTGCACTGAAAACACATGCAAAATTTATTTTAAATTCCTTTCATATCAATACTATCATTTTTTTTAAACAATAATTCAGTATTAATTGTCATGAGAGTATGAGAAAATAAATCATAAAGCGAGATATTTGAGATGAGTGAGGTTTTTTTTTTAATTTCATTGCATTTCAAAACAAAACGACGGAAAATCTCATAAACAAATATGGGAAAATGCAGTAAAAATCGAGAGAGGAAAATGGAAAAACACGCGGTGGAGAAAAAAAGAACAGATAGTGCTACAAAGTGTCACAAAGAATTTTATTTATGCAAAATTAATGTGCGCGATTGCGTTGAATCATTCATTGCGATGGTTGTTGGTTGAGAAATCGTCAATGCAAAAGAAGCTCAATAAAAATGTTGAATAAGTTAGTAAAGTGAGTGATTTATATTCATAAAAATTAAATAATTTATGCAAGAGAGCAAAGCTATTGTACTTCAAAATGAATTAGTCTTCTTCCACGTGAGATTTTTCCCCACAGATAGCACCACAATAATTTTTTTTAAATGTTTAATGTATTAGTCAATAAATTTTAAGGGATCTGATATTTTTTCCTAAATAAAAATTAAAGTAAAAATTGTGCCAGGATGCGGAAGTTCTGAAATGAGATTTATCGAATATTGTGATCATTTTTTTTTTGATGAGCAAATAGAAAAAAAATCGAATCAAATCCTACAAAAATGAGTTTATTGAGCTCATATGGATTACATTATAAATAAAATTAAAATTCACCAGATTCATTAGGCATTAGCAACGAAGGAAAATCTGCATTTTCATCATTTTTTTACCACAAATTCAACAATAATTTGCAAAATTTGCACTTGATGTGCATTTATTAATAAAGCATCATATGACCATAATTCACAAAGTAAATTAACTTATATTCAAATAACATTCGCGACAATTTGTCGTGAGAAAATTGCCACAAACGATCAATTGCGGTGCCCAAATGGGCAGAATTCTCTGGGTCTCTCTCGAGAGAGACACGGTTGAGAAACGAAAGTGCGCAGAAGTTTTATCCAACCCTGCATTCTGTGAGAGATTCTACGCGGTAACCTTGACTGAATCGTGATGACATCACAAATGGAATAAAATATGTATAAAAAAAACTCCACACATTGAACATCTCAATCCAACCATTCCCTGCAGCGATCATCCATCGACACCTTTTTTAGGATTTTTTCTTTTTTATATAGGCGCCTAAATTTTCCACGAAAACCACGTGGAGAGATTTTTTTTTATTAAACACTTTTGGGAGGAAATCTCATGGGAAATGGCCTGAATCGGGGTCACTATGTGGGATTTTTTTTTTTGAAAAGTATTTTCTGTGCAGATCATTGGGTTTTGTGTCGCACACTGTTGAGTGCGTGAGTACCCAAAACGCGGGCACTTCCATTACAAAAAAAAGAATAAAGTGCTAAATGAAGAAAAAATGTGCATCTGCGTCGCAAAAATTCTAAATCTAAACAATGAATTCAGTGAATTCTAATAAAGGAAAGAAGAAACTAAAATTCTACAGGGAGTGGGGAATTTAGAGGAGAAATGAAATACTCACACTTTGAGCTGTCTGCATTGAAAGAGAGAATGAGAAATATTTGTATAAGAAATAAAGAAAATTACTAAGACGAAAGGAATTTCAAGCAAAATCAATTTTTCTGCAGGCGCAGGATATTCATGTCCTTGGCAGCAGCGGGTTCTTCTTTCGCAATGACACACATCCACTAATGTGGGGTGGAAAATCAATATAAAAGAGCCACCCCCGGCAGCAATTTTTCCTTCACCCCACCAACCCCAAACTACTCACAAAATCCATCTTGAGGTAGGTCCTCCACCCACGCATTTGCAAACTTACCTCCCAGTCCACTGAACATTTTTCCCCGCACAGATGTTTCCTCCTAAATATGAATTGTAATCCAAAAGATGCAGGCACACACCCAGATTTTCTTTTTCTTTTTCTTTTCTTTTATAAAACCTCACAAAACTTGTTCGCTATGCTCCAGAGGAGTGTGGGATAGTGTGGTGTTTCAAATAGAAGAGACTGCTGCTTCAATCGCACCGGACAAAGTGAAACTGATTCGTTGCCTCCGTGAGAAGACGCCGAAGTGGACGAGAGAGAAGCATTTCCGAGACACGAGCGCGTCGCGGTAGTGGGGCGTCTTCGCAGCCGGCGGACATGTGGCGCAACAGCCGGCCAACACCCACCACTCTGGAGAATCCTCGATCGTGGCTGAGAAAAAAAAATTATTCCTGGCAAATTCCACTCGTAAAACTCCTCTCATGCAAACTCAGAGGGAGAGACATGGTGAAGTCAGAGGGAAAATATGCTAGGCACTCACGAAATTTCCACACAAGTCATTTGGATATTTTTAGGCACAGAATGCTTCTCATCCTCTCCGCCACTTGAGCGCCCCGAGGAAATAATCTATTGAACATCAAAAGGAGTGCACGGACAGCAGGAAAACATCAGGACAACATTTTGAGAAATAATAAAAATTCGTATGGGCTGGAGTCATATATAGAAGCAGCTTAGTCAAAAGAAATTCGTGATATAGGGGGCTTATGAAATATTTAACGTGAGGGCAATCAACCCATAGAAGGTTAATAAAATGAACAAATATTTTAAAATATTTAGGGATCTTAGGGACTTATTACTGAAGTTATATTTTTTTACAGGGTCGTAGCTTGAAATCAATTCGGATAAAGAAAACGACTAAGCCAACTAAGAAACCGAAGCTTATGAAAATTAAAATTCAAATTTGAAAATTTTCATGCATTCGCACATTCCTTTTCTAACGTTTGATATTTGTCTTTCTAACGTTTCGTATCTAAAGTTTCACATTTCTCTTCAAACGCTGACGTTTATTCAAAATTTTGCAACTGTTTTATAAACGTTTGATCTTTGCAAAATTTGACATTTTCTTTCTAACGCTTCTTCATTTATTGACATGTTTCAAACTTTTTTTTATCTATCTTTGTTTCTCTGAATAATATTAACATTTCTAGCATTTCACGCTTCTTTTCTAAATGTTGCCATCTTTTCTAACATTTGATGTTTCTTTTCTAACGTTTTTAAAGTTTGACATTTATTTTAATATTCGTATGTTTCTTCATATGGAGTCCAGTTATTACCTGGACTGGTTATACGACAAAAGTAGCGACAAGCGATGATTTCTTTCCTAACGTTTGACGTTTTCTTCTACGTTTGAATATTCATTTTGAAATTCTTCGTTTTTTTTTTTGAAAATATTTTTTTGAAAACTGTAAACGAACCCCTAACTGACAGAATTTTTAGGGTTTTAGACACCAAAATCCATGCACGTTATTATTTTTTTTAGAGAGATAGAGAGTGTAAAATGAAATGTTAAAAAGGCTCAAAAGCAACAAAAAAATAACACCCACCAGTCATATTGAGAAAGTGTTTCAATTTACACTCAATTTGTATAGTAATTTGAACGTTTAAATTGCTTTCAATGTGAGGTATTTTAGAAGATAATTAGTGGCGTCAATATGTGATGTCAACTTGGAAGAATTTGCACACTGTAATGTGATTAGAATCGTGCAATGGTGAGAAGAATTGAGAAGAATTCTCTCATGAGCTACGATGTCATACCTGCTTTAATGTTCAATTTAGGAAAATTTAAAAAAAAATCCATTTTCTTTGCAATCCTGAATTTGATGAGAAATCTGGTGCCCTAAAATTGACTCTGGCATCAATTATTGCGTGAATCAAGCAATGAGTATAGGCCAAACTTTTTGGACTGTGGAACACATAAAATCAATTAGCATGAAAATGAGTAATTGCTGAGAGAAATTTCAGAAGCTTCACAACCACCAATAAAGCCACTTTGAGGAGCTTTCTTGAATAAAAAAAAATTAAAAGAATAGCGTTGTGGCGCTCGTCGGAGGTACCCGAAAATCGAATTCCCTGTCGCAATTCGATTGGAATTGTGCCAAGAAGCTGAAATTCATGGCTTTGGCGTCACACACCAGTTGAAAATTGCGCGCGCGTGCCTTTTCCGCGTTCTTCCCGCAAATAAAAAAAAACATGGGACACTTTTTGGTGGCCAAGGGAGTAGACAATGTTGGTGGGGAAGACGGGAGAGAGGGTGAAACATGAAAAAAAAACAAAGAATTCGCTTACCACCTGTCGAAGCACACGCACAATTTTCTTGCGTGATCGGAAAATGCATTCAGACGCCTAATATGCCTCTTTTTTTGCGAAGGGGTGCGATGTTGCTTGATCGATGGCACGCAGCCGCGATGGGTTCTTAACTTCTATCCTTGCAGGAGTCCACGAATCAGTCGACACGGTTGTTTCACAAACAAGAGTTCAAAGTCTGTGCTTTGTCTGAAAAAAATTAAGAAGAAAAAGAAATTTAATTAAAAATTTAGTTAATGTTGATTATGTAAAAATTCCCTTTATCAAGAAATTAATGAAAATAATGAAAAAAAATTATTTAAAGTGAAATTATTAATTTTAGTGCTTGCAAAAAGGAACTTTATTGTTTGAGAGGGTGAATTTGGTCAATTTTCCTGTTGAAGATGATTAATTTGTGGACCAGCATTACCCCAAATCGTAGATTTTCCAGAGAATTTTCCACACCAAAACGATGGAATTGAGTCTCCATGGATCACAAGTAAAATCAATATTCTTGCAACACCTTACAAATTAAATAATTTAATAGCTTTGACCCATAAAAAGTAAATAAAAATCGGGAAGTAACGCTTTGTTTTGGACACACAGATCAGCCTAGCAACGCGCCAGAAGCCACCCACACCCACAGTTAACTATCCACGACCGAATTCTGCGCACTCCGGCACCTGCCACATAGCCGGGCCACGTGCCGGGAGTCGCCCCCACTCAGCTGACAACGCGCGATTCCTCACGAAATTCAAGAATCGCATCAGGGTAACAACAGCCGACGGTTTTGCTGAGCCAAAGGAACCAATCAAGGTGTGGCAGAAATTTTCACGTAAAATATCCTTTAAAGAATTGTTTAAAAAAAATCATTTTTCTTTCGTTTCAATAGCTCCCACCAAATCAAAAAAGACCCTCCTCTTCGAATATTCTCAAACTTCTGCTAAGGGAACCAATTACACGCTCCTGGACCGCTCCGGAAGACACCAAAAGTACCACAGAAGTACAACAGGAGGAAAATAATCATTCAACTGGAACGCCCATGGGCAGTGATGGTGTAACGGATGAAGAGAGTAGCATAGAGGAAGAGATTGAGAAGGAAGATAAATCTCCAGAAGGTGATACACAGCCACCAGCACAGAGAACCACCATCCCACCGACAACACTCGATCTCAAGCAAAAAGCCTGGCCAGAAATTCCCGGAAGTGGAAGTGACAAGTCCACGGAGAGAATTGATCTACCCGGGAGGGTATCTTTCAGTTCAGCTGATGTTAACGAGGAGGACGTGAGTGAGGCGGATGAGAGTGAAACGTCCAGAGAAGCAAAGAAAGCTTCCAAGAAGGTTGTTCACTTTGACGATGAACCAATAGTAAATGCAGAAAAGGAAGCAATGGATTCATCATCTGACAAAATAATTGAGGATTACCGCAAGGAGATTGCAAATATCAATCGAAGGCATGAGTGGGAGAGAAAATTGGCTGAAGGTGATTCATCTGGGACGGATATCTTCGAACGGGATTATCTACTGGAGAAGGAGACACCGCCAGAAGGTTTAGAAATAACCCCGAGAAATATAATTGGTAGTACTTCTGTTATGGAGCAATATTTTGAGGCAATGCAAGCTCCAGAAATTCCCGGAGCAGCCCTTCAAGGACTCAAAATTACAGAGGTAACAAAATGGGACAACTTCAGTGATTTCCCGCCAAAATTGCGTGATAAATCCAATGAGATCATCTCAAACTACTTGAGAATCTCATCCAGTGATCAATCAGATGGACCACCACCACCAACACGTCGTCCAGCTTCCTCAACGCGTCGCGGTAAGGTTATCCGTGAGCAACGCAAGAGTAAATCAGCGCTGAGTACAAAGCCACCGCCGAAGCCCAAAATACCCGAAAAAGCACCCCTGAAACGCTCAAAATCCATCCCAATTCTCCGGGATGGGGAAAATGCAGCCCTGGATGAATTTCATATTGACAAAGTTGAATCCTGGATGTCCATTCATGATGATGCCTATGGCAAAAAGATCTCCTTTGCCGAATACACGCGAGATTGGCGAGATACACCATCTTCGAAAACTGATGATGAAGGAAATTTCAGCCTTGAGGAGCCTGGAGATAGTTTCAGCACGGAGTCCACCTACGATGAAATTGTATCCATCATAAAGGAGATTGATGCTGATAAACGAAAACCCCGGAATACACTGAAAGACCTCAAATCAGATGTTGAATTCAAGCTTGCAACATGTAGTGCTGCTCCCACTGTAAATGATCAAGTGAGTCCTTCAGGTATTCATTTAATTTACATTTCAAATCTGATCTCATTGAATCCCTTTAATTCCAGGAAAATGGCAGTAAAATCCAAGAGATCCTCAACTATTTAGATTCAGTCGATTCCAGCTGCGAGAAGGCCCTAAAGCGTGCTCAAACCTTCCTAAATGAAACAGACACAACGGAATTGGAACTCATCACAGAACCAGATGTGGTGGAAAATGTACCAAAGATATCAGACTTACTAATTCTCCCAAATCATCAGCTAGCTCGGCGTGTTGTGGCACTGTCACTGCGTGCCAATGAGCTGGCGAATGCCCTACAATTGTCCAAGGAGCACGTAGCTGGGGTAAGAGCAGAAAAAGCCAAAGCCATTCGTGCCGAGAAGCAGGCAAGCGCCACAAAGCTAACAGAGCAGAAGAGACACTTTGAGGGTATTGTGGCACGGCATCAGACATTCATTGAACAATTGCTGCGTGATAAGTCGAACCTGTGTGAAAAGGTGGGCAGTATAACACGTCGTATGGATAGCCAGAATCAAGCGTGGGAGCACAAGTTGGAAACGGAAATATCACGCACGAGAGAAACCATGTCAGCTGGAGAGAAAATTCGCAAGGAGCGTTGGGTGAAGGAGAACACAAAGAAGATTAAGGAGCTAACGGTTAAGGGACTTGAAGGAGAAATTGCTCGACTTACGCAGAGTCATCAGGATGAACTGGCTGAGCTTCGTCGGCAGCATCAGCAGGAACTCCTGGCTGCCATTGAGGAGACACGACAGAAGCACGAAACGGTGGAGAAAGCCATACGGGAGTCATATGCTGAGGATCGTGAGGCTGTCATTGAGAAGGAGCGCATAGCAATTAGGGAACGGTATGAGCGTCAATTGGCAATGGAGCATAAATCCTTTGAAGAGCAGAAAGCAAAATTGCTGCTGGATTTTGCAGCGGAAAAAGAGAGACTCCTAGTGGAAATGCGTGAAAAGGATGCTGAAGCAGAACAACGACGGGAAACTATAATCAGAGAGAGATCTGATATGATAGATCAGGTAAGACTATTTATTTGAATTCCTTATTTAGAGCTAACGAGAGGATTGTTGCTGACGGCAGTGGACTGTAGTTTCCACAATCAATTTATTTCCGGGATAAATGTCGTGAACCGGGGGGAACGCAGGGGAATTAAAGTGCTATAAAATATTACATATAAACTAACTAGAGGCTATTCTTTCATTGCTAACCTATCAATCTCTCACCTATTGCCCGTCCGGGCTTCTTTATATTTCCCTATTGTCCTTCAAAATCCCTCTATTTTCTCGA